>NC_091930.1:31546569-31846569 GCF_041260155.1 Ptychodera flava
CGACATCTTACGGTGGCGTTGAGTTGGTAATATGCATTACAAGTTTATCTAAATCAATTCAAACTATTTCAACATTCACTCAAAATCGCATTTTCTAATGAAGTCTGCGGTGCGCTTATTTCGTTCTGCAATGTGCGTTGGCTGTGAAGGGTTATAACTATTTGGCAAATTACCATTGTACGGGATCCTAAAGAGTCTGAATCCGAAGCTGTTCTCTTCCTGATTTTGGAAATCATTCAACAGAACGACATTGCTGAGTTTCAGCAATCCCATTGGCTAATAGCTTGAGAACTGCATAACGTCAGTACCGTTCCGTAGCCCCGAAACTGCAATTTCATAACCAGACTAATGAACTCTTTATGAATCCCCCTTTGTCGCTAAGTTTCACGCTAATTTGAATGTTACTTAACGGTCCTTCATCGTATTGATTCAATTTTGTAATGGGCTGGGCAGACATCAATGGGATTATGTGACGAGTACCTGGAACCTGGTCAGAAGTTGCCGTGTTTCTAGTACGGGGGTGGGAAATGCAGCTACCGCCGCCGCATTACCATGTTATCATGTAACCTCAAGGTTATCTCATCTTTAATGAAATATTGCAAAATTCCTAGAAAAAAATATCACCTGCCTTTATAATCTCGAAAGCGCCCCATTCTACGTGTGGAGGGCACGCAATAAACAGCTGTGTTGGGAGTCTCCCAGGTCGCAGTAAGGACACAGAATCGGCTAAGAGGGGTGTTGTCGTAAAAAAAAAACGCTGTTCAAGAAAAGCCGATTCGGATGCCATGATGTTGCTGTCCCGCATGTTTGAACTACTACTGCTTGTGTTGGCTGTGCATACGGGTGAGTTGCCACTGAAAATACGCACGATAGACACGATATATTCAAAATAACTTGCTTGTTGCCAAATGGCGTACTCGAACCTGTTGCAAACTGTCGTTAATACCGCAAATTTGTATGAGTGTGTTCTTTGTCGAATATATTTTTTCATCTCAAAAATATCCTTACTTTATCGGTGCGCTAGGTTGAAACATTTAGAGACATTACTTAAATAGCATATATGGACGCGAATTTAGCTTTGGTGCCTCTGTACTTTTAAGGACGGAAAGAGACATTTAAGCCACAAGGTTCTTTACATTAACGGCGAAAACAGTACTTGAGTATAGAATATGATAATATTATTCCATTTTATCGGATATCAACATGTTTTCTAACACTATAGTTTGATGTTGTTTAAGGACTTCATGCACTAGATACAACCTAAAACTTGTCACGTGCGGGAGCCATGGATTTAGGACTTGCCCTGTTAAGTTCAGTATGGGTAGTATAGTCTATTTCTTACACACACAAGCATAACAATGTAAAATATCTGTTAAATACTCTCTCTCTCTCTCTCTCTCTCTCTCTCTCTCTCTCTCTCTCTCTCTCTCTCTCTCTCTCTCTCTCTCTCTCTCTCTCTCATATCCGGCACCCTTCAATGGCGACAGCGAACGCGCATTGGGTTACGAAACCGAACGATACACTAGTCATCCTTGGCGATAGCACTCAGCTGAACTGTAGTTTTACCGAAGAAAGACCGGGGACATCGTGGTATGTAGGTGTTGGAGAGGCACAGCAGCGGATAACGGAGAACAGGGAGTCCCACGAGCCTGAGAAGTATGAGGTTATCGGCGACATAGACAGCCATGAATATCACCTCAGGATTCTAAAAGCAACCAACGAATCGGAAGACATGTATGAGTGTATGGATGTTGATCAAAAATTCTACAGTGATACTGCGCAAGTCTTTGTGATAGGTGAGTAATGCAGCAGGTGCTGTATGCAAATGGTGAAGCTATACAGCTATGGATATTGCGTCCTGTACATAACGAGTGCAGTGACATGCCTGGTGCCTGTCGTTGCTGACTGCAATCGGTGCATTAAATTGAAGAATTGCAATATGATAGTTGGACCAGAAACGTAAATTCTAACCTTATACAAGATTATATGGGAAAAATTAACTTGTTGCCCATTGGATATTACTCTCAGTACATCAAGAGTGCAATGACGCGCCTGGTGCGAGTTGTTTCCTACTGTAATTGGAGCATTTTGCTCTAAAATTAAAGAATTGTAGTATGTCAGCGGGGTCGGTAAATGTAAGCCTTCTACATATATCAAATATGAGACTTAATATGTTGCAAGCGGCCCATCGTTTACTTTTTAGTACCGTAATATGGCTACGTACATTGTAGTCGATTGTTTTGTTAGTCTGGTGACCCTAAAAACTCGCATTCTTTGCAGATACTATACCAGAGTGCTCCGTCGACGGGACGACAAATTTCACTGTCATTACCGGCGACGAAGTCGTCTTCAACTGTACCATATTGTTGGACGACAACGTCCCCGGTGAACTGGTTTGGTACAACGACGGTCTGGAAGGTTCCCGAATCGACGGACACGTGAACACGTGGACGACTACACTGTACAGCGGTGACAACGACGCCTTTTTCCACTGTCGACTGGAACACCACACTCTCCCTCCGTGGAAGTGGCCTGAACTCGCCTGTGAAGAATCAATCATCATCAGTGTCCACTGTAAGTACCCAAAATGTTCCAAACTATAACTTTATCGCATCCAATGCGGCTCTCTCTCTCTCTCTCTCTCTCTCTCTCTCTCTCTCTCTCTCTCTCTCTCTCTCTCTCTCTCTCTCTGCGAATTAGTTGATGTATTTATAAGGTCGGCGATTTAAGCTTCTAATCGTTGTACCTTTGGGTTCCAAGCACAACAACGGCAAACTGACGGTTGTGCGTGCATCGAAATTGACACACTTAAACTTACATTTTGCTGAATCTGTTCGCATAGAAATTGTAAATCGCTACCTGTCGAAATCAAGATTAAAAATCGGGGGTCACCTTGCAAATTTTGTGCAAGAAAACAATGTACCTAATAATTACCGACATTAGGAATTCACAAGTGCGGCCATCCCTTGTTTACTCGATGGGAAAATGAATTTCGATTTTTACAAAACTAAGTCGGAGAAAACGTTATATACATGTACTTCATGAGTTCCAAAACGAGCCCCCACAAGCTACAGACCGCAAGGTTACTGTATTCGTTTCAGTAGTGCACGTATCAACCGCTCACGTATTTTCAAATTGGTTTCGCTCACATAGATTTTTTCAGAGCCATCTAACCTGAAAGTATGATTAAATGCAAAAAACAATGCAAATTAATATTGCAACGGTATATTTGCTCGACTTATTTGTATATCCACCCGTGCTGCGATGCATTTTTTTCTTGTCCCTATATTTTGATTTTGATGATCCCTATCAACGAAACTAAACGAGCGAAACCCAAAGTATATTAAGCGGTTGTTAAATGTTTGTCCCCGAGGTGAAGTCTACAATATAAAGAGTTCTCCGAATTACGTTTGCCCGATTGCCGTTTAGTGCGACCACAGACTTTATTTTAAGGGCAGTAGCAAAGTCAAACTTGTGTCTATCTATTACAAAGATGGTCCCATCATTACCATCCAAGACGACTCCGGGCACGTCGCTGTCGAGGGCGAATTCTACCGGGCCAACTGCACTGCTGACGCTAACCCGCAAGCATTCGTACACTGGGAATACAAAGGTGACGTGATTGCCATCGGAAATGATCTTCACCTCGACGACGTACACAGAAACCAGCATGGCAACTACACGTGCTTCGCAAACAATACGCTTTTGGATGACTCGGTCCAGTCTTCGAGTAGCTCGTTTTATTTTGATGTACAATGTAAGTGCTCTATATGATTTTTTTTAATTTAATGATTTTTCCATTTCTATTCTTTATGCGATGGCGTGAATTTGAAAACAAAAATGTAATTTTAAATTACAGATCGGCCGGAAGTGGTTACGAATGAAACGCTCCCGTGCATAGTAGGCGAGTCTGTGACGCTGCTGTGCGAGGTCGCGGACGCGAACCCGGCGGAAGTCGATTACACCTGGTACCTGGCGAACGGAGACGTTATCCACAGTAACAGGGTTGAGACTGACAACGTAACAGTACACTGGCATGGCGAACATAACTGCACGGCAAAGAATACATTCTATGACGATTCGGTAGGCATTGGAGGAAGTACCACATTTTTGGATGTGCAGTGTAAGTTTAATTATGATCTTTCATTATGTCAGTTTTGTCCTTTTTCGAGCAAAAGTATGTCTAACTTTTGACATTCTCGGTATTATGTCATAATTGTGGGGTTTTTTTTAGTATTCGGATTTTCCTAAAAACAATAATCATGAAAATCTTGCAAAAATTTCAAAATGCTCGACAAATCCAAACATTGCATTTGAACTTAATACAGTATCGCTAAAATTGCACGCTGTGCTTTATTGTTCTACCTTTTTGCATGTTGGTTTTTTTTTGATAATTCTAAGATCCACCAATCGTTAAGGATGGTCAGCTCATACACAGGGAGGGTGAAACTGTGACGTTGAGTTGCGTGGTGGATTCTAACCCCGCACCGAGCGAGTACACATGGACAAAAGATGGCGACACAGTATCTAGCGAGTCTAGTTTTGTCATCGAAAACGTCGATCGTTCTCATATGGGGGATTACGTCTGTGAAGCTACCAATATCTTCTATGATGGTACAGATGCTACTGGATATGGTGTCGTGCATCTTGACATTCAGTGTAAGTGCAAAGGTGCAATTGAACTTAGCATAAGGTTGTATTTGAGGTAATGCTTGGAGCCTTGCTTCAATGCAGGCAATGGTAGGAGATAAAGATCAAGAGGACAGATGCGTACAGGTAAAATAAATTGCGCGACTGGAGCGAGAAATTGAGGAAATCTTATTATTCCCACAGCAATCAGAGATAATTATTAAAATTCTTACTGGTACATTGTGAGAAATGCACTCCTCGGTGAGAATCAAGTGTGATAACAGATTATCACGTGAAACTGGAAATTCTCACCGAGCACATATTTTCACGGTTAGAATGTATCGTACTTCTCATTAACAGATGAGAATCAACCAAACTTGCCGTTCATTGGCAAGAATCAGGTAGCCTCGTTGTTCACTGGTGAGAATTAAACAGACCTATTCTCACCAGTGACGAAGTAGAAGTATGGCTGATTCTCACCAATGAACGGCGAGTCTGGTTGATTGTCACAAGTGAAATGGTGAGTCTGATATTTTCGTACTGTCATTCTCACTGTGCTTGGTGAGAATTTTCCCAGTCTAACCGTGATGAAATATGTTACCATACTGATTCTCACCAAGGAGTGTATCTTTCTACTGCTTACCAGTGAGCAATGAATTCTCACTGGTAGCGATGAGAATAACAAGTGACTGTCTCTAGAAATTGCGAGAAAGCGTCTCTTTCTCGCTCCAGCTCCATTTTTTTCTTATGATAAATATGTGAATAAGAAAAAAGATGTCGAATGAGGGCGTCTTTGTTGTTGGTGAGAATCGTTTAGGAGTAATCCATCTTACACATGGTTGCCTCTGTTCGTCTATTACAAAGATGGGCCTGACATAACCATCGTTGACGAGACAGATCATTTCACAATCGAAGGAATGAACTACCGAGCTTCCTGTGACGTAGACGCGAATCCGCAAGCTTCCGTGTACTGGGAGTACCCGGATGATTCCATCGTTGTCAGCAGTGAAGTTCTACTTGAAGAAGTAACTCGCATCGAAAGTGGGGTGTATACGTGTTTCGCTAATAACACACTTTGGGACGGATTTGAGGGATCTTCAAACGAATCATTTTACCTAGACGTGCAGTGTAAGTTGATCTTTAATTTTGTGTTCATCAGTCAATTATTTTTACGCCTGTCTCTTAACTTTCTGAAGTTAAGGAATTTTGACTTTAACAATTCAAATAACTGTCCATAATGTTGTAAGACAACCGCCATCTTATTTTCTCGTTAGGTCTCAGAACACGTGACGCTGACTAGAAGCCTCACATACAGTACTCTACCAGATTTGACAAAATTGCCCCTTTTAAATGATTTCGTGTATGTAGGAATTAGATAGAATAACTAAAATTTGAAGTTGTCTGCGCGGAGAACAAACAGTAAGGTTTATTAGCCTGTTTTGCCCGGAACGAACGAAGTCTTGTCATATAAGTTGTACGACAAGCTTTCTGCTATTTTTGGCAGGCATCAATAATAGTTCACGTATCTCGTTCCATCGTAGATCCGCCTTTGGTAGATAACGCAGAAATAGTAGAAAAAGAAAGCGAATCCGTCACTTTAACCTGTGAAACGGATTCTAACCCGACGCCATCGGAGTACAGTTGGACTATAGATGGTGACGTCATTTGGACTGAATCTACCTATATCATCGACAGCGTGAATCGCTCTGATTCAGGGAACTACACATGCGCAGCTACCACTGTGTTCTTTGACGGCTCAAGCGCCACCGGCTACGGTGTCACACAACTTGATGTCCAATGTAAGTTTTATGGAGTGGTGTTGATATATAACTTATGCCGTAGATAAGTATAACATCTGCATATGAGCAGAAGTACCAAGCAATAACACAACGTTCAGTGATTTATTTTGCTGCAAACAATTTTTTTTCAATAGAGTTAACAAATGAATGGCGGTTTTTTTGAATTTCAATCAGTTATTTTTTTCTCTACTGCCAAATTTAACACTGATGCCACTGATATTTAATTCTTTGATTTTTTTAAAAAAAGAATGGTCTCTTACAAAGTCTTTGAGCAAAAATTAATGTCAAAAGAAAATCTCGACTAACGAATTACATCTTTACATACCTTAAAAGATGACACTTATATATTATTCAAACCATGTGAGATTTTTAAATGAAACAATCTATTCGAGATATCTATTCACAGAGGTGTGAGCGGGCTTTCTCAAAACAGCTTTTAGTTCATTTCGATGCATCCATCCGGAGACTATTTGGTAACACGTCAAAAGTTATTATGGTATTGCATGTGTTTTCTTCAAAAAGACGGACCAGACATTACAATAGTCGACGACACGGGGTATACCACGGTCGAGTTCAGGACATACCGAGCCTTTTGTGAAGTTGACGCAAATCCAGAAGCGTTTGTACACTGGGAATACCCGAACGGTGGCCCGGTTATTGGACGTGATCTTTTGCTCGTAAATGTACTCAGGAGCGACGATGGTAACTACAGTTGTTTTGCGAATAACACATATTGGGACGGTTCGGTTGGATCATCCATTGATTCATTTTATCTTGACGTACAATGTAAGTTCAAAAATTTCATATTGCCTCTTTATACGGCTTGCTTAAATATTTGTTATAAATGTAGAACTAGCCTCGGAGACAAAATTTTGGACACTCAAAAATTATTATCTTTTCTGATCTTGCTCTTGTTGGGACTCATTTTAAAGCTTCTGGCGAAAAAAAACAACATTTCAACGGCTTTGTTTTTCGAAAAACGAAAATACCATGGCGGATGGTGGCCATTTTGAATTTAAAGTACGGGTACATTTTGGATGATTTATTTCTCGAGTTGCAAATTTGTTGCCGATTTTTATTATTGATTGTGAAAAAGAATTATTGAAAGATTCCTTCTGAAAAGTTTGAGCAAAAGTTTAAGTCTTCTATTTCAGAGGCGGATAATACCTTGTTAGCATATTTCTGTCTAATCTTTTGATACCCAAACTATTGTAATTTGTGGAAATGATATTGTATTATATTGTACACTACAGTTCCTCCGGAAGTGGTATTAGATGACACTGTGACACGCAAGGTTGGCGAAGAGGTCACACTGACCTGCGGGGTCACTGATGCAAACCCGAAGAAGTTGACTACACTTGGTATCTCGTCAACGGAGACATCATTAACGATTACATCGTAGATATACCTGACGTGACATTAGATTTACATGGCGAACAAAATTGTACAGCTATTAACACTTTTTACGACCAGTCAAGAGGAATGACAGCGAGACGCTGTTCCTAGACGTACAGTGTGAGTTTATCTTTCTTTTCACTATTTTGAAGATCTTTCTATTGAACTAATCTAACATGCTGTATATGCTGAATACGCTTGTCATGTGATTGAGTAAAACACTCAGGCCTTTGGCCTCAGGTCATTCTGTTAGTAATGCACCCGATCGTTCAGAAGAAGTCAGGCTACATAGAAAAGCACCTAAATCGCCACTTCAATAATTTACCATTCCATTGCAGATCCTCCTGTTGTCACGAGTGATGACGCAGTTTGTAAGGAAACCGAGTCGGTTACTTTGCAGTGTCATGCTGACGCCAACCCAATGCCTTCGCTATACGAGTGGTATAGAAACGATGAAGTTGTCTCTGATGAATCTACTCACTTCATAGAGAATGTGAATCGATTGGATTCAGGAGAATACAACTGTACAGCTACCAATGAATTCTACGATAACACAAATAGTTCTGGCCATGACGTTGCCTACCTTGACGTTCAGTGTAAGTATTTTACCGAATGATAAAGTGTTAACATCATCTATTATTTGGATATCTGCGATATTCGGTATTTTTCGTGTCGCCAAGTCTTGCTTACTTAGAGACGCATTCTCAAAGGGCTTTGATGTCCTTAGATTGTCTCTGACGCTGTTTAAATGGCTCAGTAGGTAGGTAGGTAGATAGGTAGGTAGGTAGGCAAGCAGATAGATAGGTAGGTATGTATGTAGGTAGGTGGGTAGGTGACTTGGTGACTAGATAGGTAGGTAGGTAGGTAGATAGCTAGCTAGCTAGATAGATACATGGATACATAGATACAAAGATAGATAAATAGATAGATAGATAGATAGATAGATAGATAGATAGATAGATAGATAGATAGATAGATAGATAGATAGATAGATAGATAGATAGATAGATAGATAGATAGCTAGATAGATAGATAGATAGATAGATAGATAGATAGATAGATAGATAGATAGATAGATAGATAGATAGATAGATAGATAGATAGATAGATAGATAGAAAGATATAGATAGATAGATAATTGATTGATTGATGACTGATTGATTAAGAGATAGACAAGTAGATATATCCCAATTTGCTATTAAGTCGATAAGTTTACGAATAGATGACATCGTATTATTAGGGTGCACTGTTTAATCCTGTCTCAGTGCCAATCTTATTGTTTCTATCAGCGTAAGGTTCCTACGTACAAAGTGTTGCATTCCCCGGATGCAAATGCTGTCATTGTATGCTATTTAAAATTCCTCTGATCTTATAATTCCGAGGAATTTCATATATTTACGGTGCGGTGTGCGTCACACTTAGTAAATCATATAACCATCTTACGTAGGTGTAATGAACAATGCCTTTTTAAAGATATTGTAATCATGCACTTTAAAGCTCGCAAATACATTACCAGGGGGTCTCAAATTTAACCCCATGCAGAATTTGATTTAATTTTTTGTATATTTACACTGATTGTGGAGGAGATCAAATGACAAAAACTAAGGGCTTATACACTTGCTGCGACATTCGCTGAAACCTATAGAAAGAAAGAAGACGAAACAAAACCGTGAACTCTGGTCTTGTCATATGTCACAGTTACTTAGGTGAATGGAATATGACGTTGAGTAATTGAAATGTTATCAAATACTTTGGTAGGTCTTCCACCGAGGGTCGAAATGTGTCTGAAACGTGATAAGATAAATTTTTAAATAAATAGCTAGAGTCAGACCTTTGATACTACGATGTTTGCTAATATTGATACCAAGTTTCGGTGGTTGAATTTTTTTCAATAGTTTAAGCGATGAAGGAATCATATTTCCGTGGGATCACACATCAAGATATGTTCCATGGTGTAGGGTGGTGGAGGGCCTGGCATCTTGCTAAAGTGCAAAATACAGCTGGTTCCGGTGATTTGGTTAATTGTATACGGCTAACGATTATTACAATCGTTACATCCATCGGTTTTCATTTGACCCTGAAAATAAGACAATATTTCAGTCTGATGCGACTACTTGAGCTAAGAAGTATCAATCAAAATAAAAGCTAATCTCGCGATAAATGTGAATTGTATATGGTCGGCATAATTCAATGGCGGTATTAAACCACAACAACAACAGCATCGGCGACGAAGACGACGACGACAACGACGATAACAACGACGATGGCATACAACACTTCCCCCAAAATTTTTGCAGTGAATAGAAAACGTCCAGCGAATGAGAAAGGGACAGATAATAACAGACGGAATGTCATGGTGATTGCATTAGAATGCAAAGTACATCACAGAAGGCTCATACTCACCCTAAAGTTAAAACACAAGATAACACCACCAAGCTAATATAAAATGTGTTCTTTTTGCTCTGCCACCGTGTCGACACAGTGGCAAGTTAGTTTTTAAAATCTGCATTATTTACAGTAACGATGTGTCCATCTGCAATGTATCAAGGGTTGTCAGCTCTAAAATTGTGTTAGTCCTTTCAGCTATGCATGATTGCTCGTAGAAAGATCGCATGTTACAAAGAATTTAGTCTTCCGACAAGACCTGCCGGACTTACAGTGTAAACATATTGGACGGCATTGAAACAGCTCACGACATCTTGAGAACTGAAGCTGGTGTCTACCTTTGCTTTACGAAAAACACGTTTTTGGACGACTACCTCGTATCCTCAAATGTATAATTTTATCTTGACGTAAAGCGTAAGTCCATACATTTCTATATCATATTTTATTTCTCGTTAATTCAACACGCTTTACTAATCATTGCCTAGAATAAAAATGTGCTCTGCATTTTACTCCGCAGTTCCCCTCAGAAGTCGAAGTACTCCAGACAGTTCTGTGCAAGACCGCCAAAAATGTTACTCTGACCTGGCACGCAAAACTCAGGAGACCCCGGCCGGCAGTGATGGTTAACCTTGATACAGAGCAAGAAGAACACATTTTATATTAGCTTGGTGGAGTTATCCTGTCTTTTAACTTCAGGGTGAGTATAAGCCTTCTGTGATTTACTTTGCATTCTACTGCAATCACCATGACATTCTGGTTTTTCATTCTCTGTCCATTTCTCATTCGATGGACGTTTTCTACTCAGGGCAAAAATGTGAGGAAATAAGTACTGTATGCCCTTTGGGTATGAAAACCTTTATTGCAAGACCAAGTTTAGTGCCCCTGCCGTGACAAAATTAAAATTGGCACTTTTGGTATCTGTACGGACGTTTAGAAACACTGAGTCACACGTAAACCTTTGCTTTAGCAGGCTGTCGAATTACTCGACACGGTCCAGGACTGAAACTCGACAAAAAGACAGTAACTATTGTCCTCTCATTTCAGATACCCCTACTGTGGAAAACACTAGGAAGACGAATCTTTTACTCTGAATTGTGTTTCGAGTGTTTAACCTATGACGCATTGTAGGTCAAAATGTGGCATCGTGTTGTCAAACAGACGCACTTACCACATCGACAAGGTTAATCCAGCCGACACCGGGAACTACACTTGTTTTGCCACCAATATATTCTAAGACTGTACCCATGCCACTGGCCTATGGTGTTACACAACTAAGAGCCACGTGCAAGTTATAGAACGCAAGTTGGCTTTGACAAAAAGGTTAAACCGAACGTCGCTCAAAAGAGCACAATATGGCGGTAGGCAGGTACCTCACATGTCAAGATGATAATCAAAAGCATCTGATACACATTTGAGTAGTCCCGAAAAAATACACTTTGAGGTAACCGGCGATCCCATCGAAAGAAGAAGTGATGAAGAGACATTGCAGGGCTAATGGGCTTTGGATCTCTACAACACGATCCCAAAAGAATTGTCTTCCGCATTGTGGTCTCTATTCAAGACACGAACTCAGATTACGGATGAACGACACCATGGGTTGTGCCTACATAAAAGCAGACATAATATATTTTAGATTCATGGAAAAACCTGAAGCTTTCTGCGTTCAGTGAACATCATTCAGGTTGACATTATTGTCGCGCTCGGAAAAAATGCAGCTTAAAAGCCTTGCTCAAGAAATGAAAGCTTGATTATGAAGTTTCGACCTAGGTAACTGTGATCAGCTACGCCATACGTATAAACATAGCAACGTGAGAGCCGTGAGTGACAAAAAGACTTAATAAAAACAGAAGTCAGAGTTTATTGAAATGATTAACAAGGACTCACTGCCCTAGCAACTGACTTATCTCTTGTGCGCCCAGTGTGGGATAGCATAATTATGTTTGCTCTGAGACAAGACCTTATCTCAGCGGCGCCAGTATGCAGCCTGGCAAAACAACGTTTGTAAACAACGAATTAATCACTTCTGGAATCGTAAAGCTTTAGATCAGCAAAAATGTAGAAATGAATGTTAAACATAACAAGATAAAAAAAAATTATATTCACACGAAATTCTTCCCGACTCTAACTGTTGAATAAATTGATCGCTTTTGAAATAACAATATCGAGTTTCTTGTTTTATTTAACACTTTTGGCAAATGTATGGAGTCGTTGTTGTATATCTTCGGGTTAAAAAGGTGTCGGATTATACAATATACACGAAGCCCTGTTTCACAGAAATCAATATACATAGACGAATGCTTTCATTTTGTGTAATGGCATCAATATATAATGACTGGTAATTAGGGTAAAGGCATACGTTACTTGTCCTAGGGCCTGAGGTTAGCCGACACCGTCTCCTTCACTATATCATACACTATGGGAAACAGTGTTATGTTTTACTCTCAAGCTGAGAACGCATTATGTTACCTAAATACAGCCAGAAAATATGCTTTCAGATTGTAACGCACTGTATCGTCTTTTCTCACAAAAAAATACAGAGTTCCTCAGGCGCCCACACCGCTCGTCTTTTCAGTGCGCTCTAGGGCGAGTGCGAGCGTAGACAATACTTTAAAACTTATCCAGTCAACAGCTATTCTGGACTATTAGCCACAGAATAGTCTGCTAATCTGTCAGCCATCATCTGTCTCTTCCGGCGTTTCAACCCACAGTAAGTCTAGACCAAGGAACAATTAATGTACGAATGGGGAAAGATTGTTGAGATGAGGCGTGTTGCAATTTATTTCTGCCCAGTTTAATCACTGGTAACATTTCAGCCAGCTGCTATCGCGTCTTCTTTCTGTTCCCAGATCCCCCGAGCGTCAAAGATGGACAAATCGTGTGCAAGGAAGGTGACGCCATTACCCTGACCTGTGAGGTTGATGCTAACCCAGCACCGTCAAGTTACACGTGGACAAAAGACGAACGTGAACTCTCGAGTGAATCTAGTTACAACATCCCCGCTGTCGATCGATCCGACTCAGGGGACTACATCTGTACAGCTACCAATGTGTATATGACGGCACAGAAGAGAGTGATAGTGGTTCGACTCAAGTTGACGTCCAGTGTTAGTATGATTTTGTACCTTGTTATGATTTGGACAGGGAGCAATACTTAAGCATAGAAACTTATATTTTATCAATAATAAAAAGATTATAGTATGTGTTATGTAATTATAATGAATAATATTCAAAAAAAGTAATATCGGAAGTGACTTCTCATACGACTGTCTTCTTTTGTTCAGACTCCTCACTCGTCACCATAACGACAATACCATCCGATATCGCAGAAGGGACGATGTCATCATTGAGTGCAATGCGGAGGAGGGCAATCCAGACCCGTACAGGTCAACTTTGACCTATGGCGAATCAATCATCGAGGAGGATACTGGTACCAAGTTAACGCACGAAATAACCAATATCCGTACATCAGACGCCGGAGTTTATACATGCACTTTCTACACGAAATTTTACGATGACAACGAAGACGTTAGGCATGATCTGGATAATATAGTCGTGCATTGTAAGTACGTAGAATATCAGAGAGAGAGAGAGAGAGAGAGAGAGAGAGAGAGAGAGAGAGAGAGAGAGAGAGAGAGAGAGAGAGAGGAGAGAGAGAGGAGAGAGAGAGAGAGAGAGAGAGAGAGAGAGAGAGAGAGAGAGAGAGAGAGAGAGAGAGAGAGAGAGAGAGAGAGAGAGAGAGAGAGGAGACTCATCACATCAGTTCGTCACTACTGACTTGACTCTGACTTTAACAACGAGCCAAGGCTCGGTCCTTTTCGATGTAGGCAAAGTTAACAGTAGATGCCATTCTTCATTTACGATATTTTCATTTGTCATTGAAATGACACTTAATGTTTCATTACTATTCCACATTTTGGCAAAGATCGAAATAAGGCAATAGCAACCAATCAGCAATGGGCAATTTCACTTAATACTCTGTCTGTCTGTCTGTCTGTCTTTGTCTCTCACTCCATCTCCCTTCTCTGTCTGTCTGCTTGTCTGTCTGTCTGTCTGTCTCTCTCTCTTGGTCTTTCTCTCAAGATTCTGCAAGCATATTGCCAGAAAGCACCACTGAATTTACAGTCGGTATCGGAGATACGCAGTCCCTTGGCTGTACAGCTGAAGGGTTGCCTACCCCGGATATTATCTGGTTAGATGTCAACGATGAGGAAATAACGGGCGAGGACGACAATCTCGTGATTAGCGGGACTACGACGAGGGATACCAGCTCGACCAGTACACTGTCTGTTACTGTCGCCGACGACGACTATTATGGCACTTACACATGCGAAGCGTCGAATTGGGTCCCGCCAGAAGATCAGCGGGAATTTGAAATCAGAAAGCCTGATGGTAAGCCAGGAATTATACATGGGACTCAACGTACGCCCATACTCGATTTTGATCTAAAGAATCTCCGGTGACGTTAGACTCACACTATTGTCTTTATTACTCTTCTTTAAACACAAATGAAACTGAAACGTTTCTGCCCATCAGTCAGACGATAGACCACTGAAATGTTGTGAGAGATTTTCAAGGGCGGAAAAAGAATACATTTTGCTTAAAGGAAATATATCTGTGTATTGTTCATTGTGAGTCTATTTGACCGATGAAATGTAGTGTCTGCCACTGAAATAGATTGCTGTGCATGTGATCATAGACTACGTAGATTTACATGTAGGAGCAGGTCGTACAGGTAGTCGTGGTGGCAGTGCATAATTACGTTATTGCTCTTATTGCTTTGGTGTCGACAACGATGGCGACGACAACGAAGACGTTGATAACGACCTTCAAGAAGAAGAAGAAGATGACGATAATGATGATGACGATGATGATGATGATGATGATGATGATGATGATGGCGATAATGATAATAATAATGACATCGTTTTACCGAGCTTCTAAATTTTCTTTTAGTTATTTTTTTACCGATATCAATTTTAGTGTTGTTACCTTTCCGCTATTCTATCCCATGCAGATGGAGTGAACGCCGGTGCGGTAGCAGGGACCGTTTCTGCGTTGGTAATTGCAATAGCAGTGATTATAATTATTATTGCAATCTATGTCTACCGCCGGAGGACAACATGGAGAGAAAACATGCCGTCAGGTAATGAAGGTGTTTTGTGCCTTTGAAAATTATTAGGATTGGCTCCTATATCTTTTTGCTGCATCTTGAAAACCAGAAATTAATATGAAACACGATTGTAACGAATTCGGGATAATATGAGTGTAAATTACGTCGGCTTAATCTGCAAATATGCTTTGTTTTTTAGCTCCGCTGTCAGCGACGCGGAGCTTATTAAATAGATTGATTTTCTGTCGTCGTCCGTCGTCTTCCATCGTCGTCGTCGTCGTCCGTCGTCCGTCAACAATTACCTTCTCCTCTGAAACCGCAAGTCCAATTGCTTTGAAATTTTACATGCAGTTTACTAGGGTGACCTCACTTAAGTTTGTTCAAATCATGGTGAAATTTGCATATTTGTATTTTCGCCGTTTATAGTAAAAAATCTTCTTCTCTAAAACCGCTTGTCCGCTTGCTTTGAAATTTGATATGCAGTTTACTTAGGGTGACTTCAGTCAGATTTTGTTCAAATCGTTGTGAAATTTGCATATTTGCATTTTAAGGCAATTTTTGTCGTTTTTGGTAAAAAAATATTTAAACATCTTCTACTTCAAAACTACCCGTCAGATAGCTTTGATATTTGGTACATATGTCCCTAGGGATGATCTATATAAGATTTGTTCAATTTGTGCAGAAATATGCAAATTTGCATTTTTAAGGCAATTTTTGCCATTTTGGTCAAAAAATGTATTTCTTAAAAGGTACTGCTCTACTAGCTTTGAAATTTGGTATACAGCTTTCTACAGATAAACTAAGTAATATATTGAATTTCTGATGAAATCTGCAATTTTGTATTTTTGGGGCAATTTTTGCCATTTTTGGTCAAAATATTTTATGCTCAAAAACATTACTCATTAGATAGCTTTTGGTTGACGTGTTCTTAGGGATGATCCGATGTGATATTTTCAAATTATGATGAAATCTTCAATTGTGTATTTTTGCAGCTATTTTAGCCACTTTTTCTGCTCACTTAAATGAGCTGTCAAAGATTTCCACCTTCGTCATCAACATGTGTCAAAAATAGTTATTTTCTACGTAAATACAGCGGAACTATATCGGCCGCTAGGTCGCTTGTTAAGTTATACACTTGTTCACCGAGTAATTTGTAATTATATAGCAATGCTCAGATATGTGATACCTTACAGTTTTGAGAAATCTGAAAAATGTGAAGATCCAATTATCCCAAATTCCGTTATGTTAATGTTTATGTACATGTACCTCTGCCTTGATTGGTCTGCGAAAAGATGCAACTAATCGCTAATAACAACTGATGAGTTTTTGCGGAAATATTGTTACAATTTCGTTATTTTGTCATTGGTCGATTATCAAATGTACTTTCCCGGTATTATGCCGAAGATGCCAGTGGTGTGCAGTTTTGCCTAATAGCTACTCATGGACCATAACAATACAAATATTGCTTCCTTTTTACACACAAAAGTCAATCTATCTTTGCGATAGTTACATAACACGCCACTTACTTTCCTACAGATGGCCAGACAAGTGCAGAAAAGGCAGAGAGCTCGGCAAAGCCAACGGACGAGAATTTTAACAAAAGTTCAGTGGAGTAAGACGCTCGAATTGAAGAATACATGTTGTTTTTGTTTTGTTTTGTTTTCGTCAAGTGTGTTGGAAATCGATTGTAAGATACATGAAAAATCCGATGTACGAAGCTATAAATAGATTGGAATTATGTGAAGTTAGAAGAGTTTAGAAACTGCCTAGCTATGATTATGTAAGCATTAACATGTACATTGGGTAAACATGCTTCATTATCTATGAAGACCAAGAAATGAGCATTGGAGAAAAGAGCAATGTACAAGAGTCTGAGAGTCTGAAATAGAAAACATGTTACTTGTATTCGTTTATCAAAGTTAATTATTCGCCATCATGTACAAAATTGAGTGCTGTAAAAATGATGAAATGACTGAGAATAGCATTCGCTTGACCTGATGACGTGACAGGTAAATTATCAGAGTATGGGACGCAGTTCTTTAATTGAGTGATATATCAGACTGTAAACCCTTATACAGTTACTGAACATCTTTTATTAAAAACTGCACCATGAATTTGGACATGAACCTTTTTTAAAATAATATCTTTCGAATGTATTCCGCGAGAACAAAAATCGGTGTATTTGTGAGGCTAAATAGCGGTTCACTGTTTTATGTATATATGTTATATAAGATTGGACATTTAATGGTTTGGTGCTTTATATTTTTAAATTTTGGGCTGAAGCCCCAGTCCAGCAGTGGTCCCAAGTATATCCAAATACAAAATGAATTTCGAACTTGACTGAATAATCAATATTGCTATTGTTGACAACCTAGAGACCACACCGACATGGGAGACAATAGACATTTTGAAGTAACAAAAGCGTATGAAAGAGCCGTTTAGCCAGTCTTTGTTCCGGAACATGTAATTTTGTGTATTTTGAATAAATCTTTTGTCTGTAATTAAGAATACATGGCTCAATCGACTATAATGTTAACAGTAGTCACGTTTTACCTTATCAAGACCTTAAAGAAAGACAAAAACCATGGCACCACGTGAAATGATTTTCGGTCGTAATATGGTGTAGGATTTTCTTACGTATAAACTAGGTCCATAGGAACAGCATAAAGCCTGTCACAAAACAAATTACGTTTATATTTGTTTAATCAAGGACGATGGTGAGGCAGAAAGCGTCTCGGGTAGAGATATTTGAACTCTCAAATTCTACAGTTCTTTTCTGATCTACCACTTGTTGGCGCTCATTTTAAAACTCTCTGAAAAAGAAAAAAAATCATTGCCTTTGTTTTCCGAAAATCCAAAATTCGATTACTTTAATTTAATTGCTGGCGGGCATTTTGAATGTCAAATATCGCAAAATGTTTGGTAATTTGTTTCTTTACACAGCAAGAAAACTACAGGCAGATTCGGAACATGCCTGTAACAGGGTCTGATCAGTACCTGTAACAGTCCCCGAGAAATAATCTCTGTCACAGGACCTTCAAAATTGGTCAGATATCAGGGGTTTATGAACAAGTCCGTGTCAGGACTGGTATAACAGGAATGTATACAGTGATGTAATTTGTGATTGTATACATTGCTGTGACCTCATGGCCGAAATACTGGTGTAGAACAGTGATTTCAGAGGTATAAATTTCAGAATAAATGAGCCGATTATGAAGTACAGGCAAAAATGTATGCACATTAAGAGAATTACAGGTCTGTATTCACATTGCCGGTGTACAGTCCTGTAAAGACAGTGTTTGGACAGGCAGAAATTTCGGGACCTGTCACATTACTGTGTCTACAGCACTGTATACATCACAGCACTGGCCACAGACCCGTACATCAGCCCCTGTAACAGCAATGGGACGTCTTTGCTGACACAGACCTGTGCCACAGGGTTGTGTCAAGGGTCTGTACAGGGCATGTCACAGGGGGAAAATGGTTATTTGACGTGGCTTAACACTTTGTACCTTAATCCCCCGTTTCTATTGACTTGGAAAGATATGAATTGACGAAACGCTTCCTTAAAGTGAGCAAAATTTTAAGTCTTTCACTTTCGAGGCACCTACTT
This sequence comes from Ptychodera flava, assembly GCF_041260155.1. Lineage (NCBI taxonomy): Eukaryota > Metazoa > Hemichordata > Enteropneusta > Ptychoderidae > Ptychodera > Ptychodera flava. The sequence goes on from NC_091930.1 coordinate 31,565,500, forward strand.
TACCTTTAATAGTAAATTAAAGCACAAAGTCCCAATGAAATTATAATCACCAGCCGGACTAAATCTAACTCCCTACTTGGAATTTCTGCTATGAAGATTTTAGAAATTAACATGGTTCCGAATATTAGCAAAGACATAAAAATGTAGTCTGATGCATGTGTGGGACAAATCATTCAGGTATTGTGGTGAAGTTATAATGAAACGATGGATTTATTTGACAAATAATAAATTCAAAGACAGTGAGGGGAATGCTATAGTGCAGAGAGAGAGAGAGAGAGAGGAGAGAGAGAGAGAGAGAGAGAGAGAGAGAGAGAGAGAGAGGAGAGAGAGAGAGAGAGAGAGAGAGGGGGGAGGGAGAGGGAGAGAGAGAATATTTCCAGTGAAATTGTGAATTTTTACTTGGTTGTTATGGCCTTGTTTCGATCTTCGTCAAAAAGGTGGCATGGTCAAAGTCACACACTGTGTCTTATATGACACATGAAAATAGGGGGCAGACTGACAGAGAGACAAACAAACCTACTTAATTAGGACTGCGAGTACTGAGTGTTGCAAACAAAATATCTCATGGTATATAATCGCCAAATGTGTAAGTCAATATTGCCCTATGGAGGTCAGTTTCGGCACGTGCAATCGGTGGTTCTCGTAAATCATACTGACACAGCTGGAGATTAGATTAAATTATTCTTTGCACATGTTGGCAGCGATACGATCCCCAGTCGGGGAGTAATGTCTGTATGCGCAACAAGACAAAAGTTTGCTTAGCAAGAGCGCTGACTCAGCCTTATCAAATCTATACACTGATTGATGCGAGTGGAAATAATGCGAATGACATGAGAAATTCAAACCACAGCCACACAGGCATTCAAAATCATAAAGAAGCGAAACTATCTGCTCTAAGATTGACAGCATCAAGATTGAGCATTTCCAGCTCAGCCTCTGCTGTCGCGGAGAGACTGTGATAAGCTAATGATATCTACAATTCAGCCTAAATTTGGAACCTAGTAGTCATTTGTAATCTGTAATGACCGGAAAGTATGTTTGGTATGTATTCAATGCAAGCGAGCTAGGGATGCCACGATTAATGATCTTATTTTAGGAATAAAACAGACATACATTCATACACATATTCTTAAATTCTATCACCTGTCGTTCACTGGGAGGAATTGTGGCGAAGTATTATCAAATGATTGATTAAATTGTGAATTGAATGACATGAAAACAGTAGGGGGAAGTGAAAGACAGAAACTTGTTAAAGATTTGTAACTATGGAGTATGTAGGCAAAGGAGAGGATGCGGCTAAACGAAGGCACTGATGTGAATGTTGCAGAAACACAGATGTTCGCAAACATGGATGAGGTCATAACTGCAATGAAGAGTTGGGAAATATTCATAATCAAGGGCGACAGAATTCAAGCCGCAAAGGTCCCCTTACAGTCATGTGATAACTTGCTGATCTTTTTTTTTCGATAATTTGTCTTTTCAAGTCAGCATATAGAATAGAGACAAATGCTTTACGCGGCAAAGTTTAAGAAAGACGAACAAACAAAGATGAATGAACACGTAAGCAGAGATCAGTTTCGAAAAGTGTAACCGTTTGTTCCATTATGTCAGATAGATTCAGATTATAAATGTTGATGCGCCAACAGGTACCTTGCACATCCTGGCTCGATACGATCTGGGATACGAATGCACACATACCCAAGATGATAAATCTAATGAATCCGTAACCATAGAAAGGATACATACCAGAAATATACACTTGTTTTGGTCCACTGTATACGGAATAATAATAACGATATAATAATGTATGTAAAGTACAATCACACATGTAATTAAAAAATTAATATAAAAATGGTGTGAGGTGTTTGACCTACACTGGACTTTTCACTGCAATCAAGTTATGCGTAACGATTTCTCGCAGTAAGAGGTACTACATCAGATTGTAAACTTTCAAATTTCAAACAGATATGTGATATTTCATTGGCCATGTGATAACCAAACAGAGCTCACACATCAAGTTACATCTGTACAGAGTAATGGTTGCAACGAGGATGCGATAGATGGTCGAGTCACACAGGGATGGCACGGAAAATCTAATGACAAGACATAAACAGATAAGGGGCAAACTTAGCTTATTTCTGGTTTAGCCATGACACTCAATCATGTATCACAGAAAGGGTATCAGAGCAGTGGAATAGTCAGCTTTGACGTAATAATCCTGGATTTATGTTTACCTGCTCAATAAGACAAGTTCCCAGGAGCAATAGCAATGTCAAAAACCGTAGCTCAAATATACCAATACTGAATGCGGGTGGATATAATGTGACTGACATAATGAAATTAAACCAATTGTACACACGAAATTAAATAAAAGGGGAATTTATGATTTACATTTAGCAACATCAAGATGGAAAAATTCCGACTAACTTCCGTTGTTATTATAACGAATGATATATGAGTGAATTTCGCCAAGAATTTAGACACCCATAATTCATCTGTAACCTCTAATGATTGCGGCGAATGTATATGTGTTTAATAGACGTCAGCTGGGAACACCACAATTAATCTTGTTTTATAGATACCAAATTGACATACACGTATTCTTTAATTTTATCACCCGTCGTTCCGGTATTGTGACTATGTTATGATCAAGGGTTGGTTTAAGCTGTGAAAAATCACATACCGACAGTATTGGGAAGTGAAATACAGAAAACATGGAGAAACGTAAAAATCACGGAGTAAGCGGAGGAGAGAGATTGAAGTAAAACAAACAAAGATACAGACCTAGATGTACAAACTAAATCAGAAAACATAACACATGCTTCAGACAATCAACATAATCATCATGAATACATAACAACATTCAAGCCGCAAACCTACTCTCACATCTCTTTGATAAGCTTTGGTCTCTTAAAATTTGCCCTGTCAAAGCGAAATGTACGACAGAGACAAAATTCATGTGTTGCAAAATGAAAACGACGAACAGAAATTCGAACGCACTGGTAAACAGAGAGCACTTTCGAAACTCGTAATTGGTTGCTCCCTCCATTACATTGCCATGGGTCATTAATCTCGATGATCCTACAGGTACCTGGTTCATGTTGACCCAAATGTTATCTGGCATACAGATGTACACATACTCAAGTTGACAAATGTCACTAAACCATAACCTTTAATAGGCCATAGCAAAACATGGTAACGTTTTGAAGCAGGCGGAAATACTAAAAACGACATCATGATGATAAAATCAAACTTCAATCACACAGGACATTAAAATTATAAACTTGGATATATTGTTTGACCGGTGACTGTTTATTGCGATTGTGCTGCACAGTTACCCACTGTAAGAGGGACCATATTGATGAGGAAAACTGTAAAACTTGATTCACTAACGTTGCTCAGCCAATAATTAATTTTCATACTGCCTGAGTGTATCACATGACGACTCTTTTTCAACGCAGACAGACATTTCACATATCTAGCGAGTACCTGATGATACCTGAACATCATCAATCATGAGGTCAAATATGCAAGATAAGCTTACACTTTTTCAGCGTGATGATTGCAGAGATCAGAGTGTCTGATAGGTATCTAATCCATGTCAGTTAAGGATAGCACGATGAATCTTGTGACAAGTATATCTTATTTCTGTTCGCCTGTTGCCATGACAATTACTAAATCTGATATTACAAAGGGGAATTGAGATACATAAAAGTTACCCTGATCTTTATGTACCATGCCCTAATAAAAGTTGCTTAGAAGTTGTTGTAAACTAAAGATTAAAATGTTTTTTTTCGCTGTGGATATGTACACAATGCAACGACAGAAATAAGGGTGAGGAGACAAGACAAACACAAAGTCATGATCAGAGACAGAGATCAACTAAGGTTTACAGTGATGGGTATATAGATGCAAATATATAGGTCGAGGAACGCAATGAAGAATGACTAATACGATAAAAGTTAAAATTTAAACATAATTTAATGAGTTGTAATTCTTCACGCTTTACAAGTATGACAACGGAAGCTTCGAAAACTAACTTGCCTTATCCCTGCGGTCTGATAACCCGGGGCTATCTCCCGATAGTTATATCTTATCACACCTGATAATGATAATTAAAATCGCATTATGTATTTATCTGTGTTACAGTACCGATAAAAGGTGATAGGTTTCGAGACAACAACTGGCAGTTGCCCTCTATGCTTAAGAAATATTAGACTTATCTGAAGAATAGGAAATGGAATTACCTTGGCAAACTTGTCTGGTATGCAGACGGAACTGATGTAAGCAGGGAATATCATTCATCGGGTAGCAGTTTGTATCGTGTTTAGGCAAAGAAGACAATGTTAAAGAAGACACTGGTACATCAGTAAACTATCACTTCGATTCTGGATTCAACTGAAGAAGCTGTATTCCATGGAGAAGATGTAATTTAAGTTGTACAATGTGAGTTAAAAAGTCTGCTGTTTATTTTTGTCATGAATCTGGAGAAGACAGTTTGACAGGAACGATCTTATTTGTGTTCAGAAATTTAGACCTATACTTACATTTACGTGTACATTTTATTTGTCAGGAATATTTTATTCCCAGTTGATTGGCATGCTATTCTTGTTCTATCAGCAATTACTTTATGAATTGACATGGTTCCATACACTAGCTAAGACTTATAAATATCTTGAGCGATATATCATTAAGGCAATGCGGTGAATTTATGGTCAAACGATTGGTTTACGGTAGCGAAGGCAAATGGTAGTGCCGAGAGAGAGAGAGAGAGAGAGAGAGAGAGGTGAGAGAGAGAGATGAGAGAGAGAGAGAGAGAGAGAGAGAGAGAGAGAGAGAGAGAGAGAGAGAGAGAGAGAGAGTGTATGTTTAAACGACCGGGTGGCTTGTCTGTCATTAGGTCAAAGAGTGATCCTCAGGTCTGACAAATGTATCTCATTTTAATTGATTTTCTTGTTAATCTACACTGTATGATCTGGGAACGAATCTTTACCAATGCATGTCAACGGGATAGCGCATCTGTGTTAAAATATTTCGTTAGTTTTGATGCGCGTCTCCTGTTGAAGTAGCACCAGAGTGTGGTACTAGATAGATGTAACCATGGCGCCTTATTACTATGAACCGGTATCTCGTTAAGGTTGAATGCGCTTCTGGTACAGATATTCGGACTCTCAAAGTTTTACAATTTGTTTACGATCTACCACTTGTTGGGGTTCATTTGGTGTGAGAAAACCTTCCAAAGTCTTATTTCGTTTATCAATAAAAAATAATTTCTGGATGGAATTGACATCGGGATGACAACCTATTTATTTTTAAATATCGACAGGGCGGCACTAACTCTACTAAATGATGCAAACAAATTGTGCAAACCCACATGAGAAAATAAACTTATTCAATGAATGCAGAAATGTGTTTACTAATATTGGTTATCGGGCACTTAACCTACACATGAGCAAATACGCATGCTACAAAAAATTCCCCCGACACCCTCCACACCCTAGTAATACCCCTTTTAAAAATAATTATGCTTCGTTTTGTCAAACCCGACAAAGATGAGAGTTCTATCATATTACTTACGGCAAACTAAAAAAGGAACACTTATGTAACTGGGATCAGATTCGAAACGTGCAACCGTTGGTTTCTGCCAACTTATCCTTACACAGGTTATATGTGTCGATAAGATTACTTGTATCTTGCATACCTTAGCTTCGATATGATCCAAGATTTATGTCCACCTGCTCAATAAGACAAAACCCACCAGCTATGGCACGTCACACCCTTAGCAGATATATAGAAATCCTGTGGAAATACTGTGAATGACATGATCAAATAAAACTAAAAAATGAAAAAGGGGAGTAAGCAACACAAAGATGGAACATTTCCAACAAGATTTCATTGTCACAAGACTTGTGATAACCTAATGATATCTGAGTGAAATACTGCTCTAAATTTAGACACTCAATAAAAGTCTTAGTGTGTGATGATTGTGACGAATGCCTGCTATGTATTCAACGTATGTCAGCTGGGAACGCCACGACTAATCTTGTTTCATAGATAACACATTGACATACCGATATTCTTTAATTTTACCACCCATTGTACAGGTATTGTGGCTAAGTTTTGATCAAGCGGGGGAGTAATTTGTGAGATATTACAGCATGACCGTATTGGGAAGCGCAAGACAAAAACCGTGGGGAGACATGGAAACGCGCCGTAAGCGAAAGAGAGAGATACAGAGAAACAACGGCACATGTCTTCGTGCACAAAATTATAAAGATACACAAAAATTTGTTGCATAAGATCAAACGCATTATGAATAGATGTGGTATCCGTTAATCGAAATCAAGTCGCTAAAGTTCCCTTATATCCATAAGATAACCTTTGGCTCTCTTTCTATAATGTATTGTCAAACTTAAATATACTACAGAGACAAATGGTATATGCGGCGAAATGAAAGAAAGCAAATAACAAAGAGGAGCTAGCTGGTAAACAGAGAACAGTTTCGAATCTTGCAACTGGTGGCTTCTTCTAGTACATTGACAAAGGCTAAAACGTTGATAAGATCTCAGGTACCTAGCACATGTTGGTCTCGATGCGATCTGGGATCAAATGCGAACATACTCAAGATGACAAAATGAAAAAATGACATCATTAATCAAAACTGGTGCCAAAACATGCATTTCAAAAAAACTGTGTTTGACCAGCAGTTGACTGTTTTATTGCAATTATGCCTAACACTTAGACACTGTAAGAAGTTCCTGATAAAGATGGAAACTTCCAAGCTTGACTCACTAACGTTCCTCAGCAAATATTCACTTTTTTACAGATATCGATTGAGTGTATCATATGACGGGTGCTCTCTCAACGCAGACATAAGTTATTCACATGCCATGCATTGATAGCCGGTGATATCTGACCACATTGCCGTTAGCCACAATGCTAGACATAGAGGTTGGTGATTGCAAAGGGTATCTGATACGTATTTAATGCATATCAGCAAGGGATGGCTCGGTGAATCTTGTGACAGAGATAAATAAATGACAAATGAGGATATGACATTTTTGCTCGTCCGACGTCCTGACAATTATTAAATTAAATGTCGGAGATACATATCACTCCGATCTTAACGTACTTAATTAATGTTGCTGAGATACTTTTTTTGAAAGTAAAAATTAAAATGTGTTTTTCGCAGTGGAAAGGTATCTAATGCAGAACAGATATAAGGGTTATAACCTGGACTATCTTCCGATAATTTTATCTTATCATACATTCTAAGAATGGTAATTTAGTTGAATTATGTAATTACCAATGTTTCAACGCCGATAAAAGGTGAAAAGTTTCGAGAAGAAAAACTGGCAGTTGATCTCTGATTTGTAATTACATGTTCTGTTCTGTGCACTTCGACATCAATATTAAATTAATACATCTGTATGTAGGCCTTTAATGTCTTGTACACTAAGCCTAACTCTTGGCAAGCTATTTCAGATATGTATCTATGCATTAATGAATCATAATAGCTATTTGATAAATTCAAACAAAGGGACACGTATAAGTGAAGTGAAGTTGAGGGCGGTATTTAAGCACTGCGAAATCGGTTACTGTGAACATAAATTTAATTCTTTCCAACTTTCCCCACACAGAAACTGGCCAGCTTGGGATTATAATACATGCATAATACTATTGTTCTCGATGTTTATCTACAAATGTTAGATCAGCCCAATGTTTTGACACCTTTCACGAAGCGCGTATGTGATTTGATAAAATGGCTGTTCTGAGCATTTGTAATTACACCTAGGCCTATGTACTGGCCAAACATTCTGTTGTCTACAGTAGTTCTAAGTTACCGTTGGCAACTCGTAATTTACTCAAATATAAATCAAAGTGGACTCACACTTTTCACAGGGACAGGGCGTATACTTTTTCAATATAGTTGACAGAAAGAGCTATTGATATGAACAAAATTCACTGTTATCAAGCGCTATAGGAAAATGAGAAAAAGGTATGATAACCAAAATCGCTTGATTTTGACAACCTGGTTTTAGTTCAACGCAGCAGTAGTCGTAGCCTTCATCTGTTATCATTCGGTAGTCAGTAGCACACTATATTTAATTTATTGCAACCAACTTAGTTTCATCTTGTAAACTTAATTCTGCAGTCGTAAATATCTATCTTCGAGAAAGGTAAGGCTAACAACGAGAGTGTTGCAAATGGCGCCCTTCATAAAGAAATTGGGATTCGAAATGCGCAATCCCACCTGTTTGATCACGCACAGTCGTCAAAATGTCACTGTTCCATGTAGCTTCCTTTTCATATTCAAACCATATGAAATTAAGTATGTTTGCGATTTCTTTCCAAATTAAATCGGTGTCTTTGGTCACGTATTGACCAAAAGATGTAAGATGACAAAGATAAAACCACGACAACTGATCATTGTCATATGTAATAGCTTTACTTTACAAAGAGTAATTTTGGTGGTTACCATTAATAAAATGTTACGTGTAATGATATTATGTGTGCTTGAAGGGTTAATGGTGATGTTTTTGTAAATGGAGAGACCTTATAATATTGCTTTTTCGTTCATAGCTCGACTTTACAAGATTTTATACATGCATATATGCTCTTTGTATTCCTGCATCTATTATGATTGACTTTAGATTTCACGCAGTTTTGTTTTGTTTTGCTTTGTCATTTGCATGGGAAAGAAGCTTCAAATCTCAAGTTTACGCATGCCTCACTTTTCGAATGGGTTTTTTAAATTTCAAATTCTGCGTGTAAGCTTACACTTTCAAATTCCTGAAATGCCGATTCACGTAGGCTGAGATCAACGTCGTATGGCAAATCATTGGACTGACCTCAATCGTGTTAGCTTACTGGCAGGTATAACGATAACAATCTTCATTTTTTTAGTTGTGTGACGAAATGAATGCAATATGATCAAATTAGATCAAAACGAAAATTAAGAAGTGATGTTTTTGAATAGTTTGAATATTGGTCAACGGTAATTAGCCTGCGTTTCCAGAGTAACATTCCATTTGTTTCCAATGTTTTCTATTACTCAGCACAGTACACATAAATGACAATCCCATCACATGAAGTGATCGCACGGAAAGGGAATGGCGAATGCTTTATCATGAAAAGCGCCTCGGACAGCCCTCATTGTGTTGAGTTTTCCGTGTAGTTCATGTTCTATCCGGGCTATGACTTGACAAGTACTACGTTGCTCTGCGGAACTCCTTGTCCAGTCTGGTTATTTGAAATCCGCTAGACTATGGCATGTGCAGATAGCCAAGAACAACAAGGAGTGGCAGTCTCATATGATAGTATGTATGTGTGTTACTCACTTTCAAGTTGGTAAGTTTGGTTATGAGAAGTAAACAGTCATTACAGTTTTCATAGGGAGCTTATGCTTCTAACTTGGAGCATGTACAGCTATTCACAGTTTATAAAGAAGGCATATTTTTGTATTTATTCCAGGTTATTCTGATAAGATCAAGAGTGGGCCTATCGACACGATATCGTTTGTAGGCTACCCATCTCAAATGAACTGTACTCTATCTACAGATGAACTTCAAGTATTTACACTGGCATGGCAGTTTACTAAAGATACGGATTGGCTCTCTATATCCATTGGGACTACGGTGTTCAACCCTTACAAGGATATATATAACATTACCCACAGTCAGACCAGTGATGAATTCATGTACAATATCTATATGGCGAACGTGACGATTTCTTTGAACACAACTCATCGCTGTGACGTACTTATAACAACAGAAAATGCAGAGGCAATGTTACACGTTCTAGGTACAAGTCTGTCTGTCTCTCAGTCTTTCCTACTCGTTATCTCGAAGCATATATCCCTAAGCTTATTTCAATAAGTCCAGCTATTTGTCATCAGATACCATACTTTTCAAAGCAAAAATATCCATAAGACTGGGTAAGATATTGTTAGATGAGAACGTGATTAAGCAAATTAGAAAGAAGTGTTGTAAGTGTTGATGTGTATATATTTCGTGTTTATTAACAAAAGTACCAAATGACTTTTAACCACTGTAACTATTTTTAAGCAAATTATATTTTTGATCATCGAGTTAGTTAATGAAATAAGCGAACCAGTGTATTTTACATTAGTAACAGTTGGCGTGGATAAGGTAAAAAATACTAAAATAAGCTACAATGAATGCATGATCCCCTTCCTCATAGCCCATGGTCCACTTTGTGAATTGACACCGTCAAACTATGTCGTTGTGATGAAGAAGCCACATTTAACTGTTATGTAGAAAATGAAGTCCCACCTGGTGAACTTGTATGGTATGCTGACGAAAAACAAAAGAAGCGAGAAAAGGATTCGTCGAGTAATCTGTGGTATCCTATTTTCGTATAGAAGACAACGGAACAGCAGTAAACTGTCACATTGAACATGAATCTATTTGCCTTCAGCCGAAGAAGCGGCACACTGGGAGAAGATATAATTATAGTCGTACAATGTGAGTTACCGATTTGATTTGTATAGTCTCAGTCTCTTAGCACACATCATTAGGAGAGCCGGACAGTAAGAGATAAACTGTAGAAATGTAGACTCTGCTACAAGATATTGGGGTGCGTGAATCATGAATTACGAATAAGTCACGAATATTGGTTTTCGATCTACACTTTACGATCAAAAAAATCTTTAAGGTGATTCAGCTGCTTATTGATATGTGACCACAATATAATCTTTGTAATATTTAGAACGCTATATTATAGCACATGATTCAAGTGAAAGCTTCAAATTGTTGTCCGTAAAACGTCAACATTCAAGTACAATTTGCCTTTTCCAAAGTCTAAATTTTACAACACAACAGATTAAATGAGCTTTTGAGTTTACACAAAATCTCATGTGGACTTGTGAGTAACCTCTCTGCGATCAAGAATGTACAAATCACACTTATACACTTATATAAAAGCAATATGATTTGAAAGCGGATGTTTGGCGGAAAAAATGCTATCATCATCACAGTTTTGAAATCAACAAGTAACACGAAAAAAAGACAACGAAACGTTGCGTTGCCGTTTACCCTTCAGTGTCTACAAAACCAACATGTCCTATAGTGAGGCCTTGGCTTGGCTTTACTAAAAGTGATCGTCTTTGTTTCCAGATCCACCGACAGTCAACATCACTAGTGCAACTAGGAATGTAGTCTTTGAAGGAGAGCGCTTCGTTGCAGTATGCGAGGTGGAAGAATATGGGTATCCAACGGAAATCATAGAATTTTATTGGCGTGGTCCAAATAAGGAAATATATAATACAAATACTTTGACGCTGGAAAACATCACCAGAGAACTTGACGTCAATTATACTTGCATAGCAAGTAATGAATATGCAGATGGACGGATGGGTGAAGGATCGGCTCCGCTATTATTAGACGTGCAATGTAAGCAAATTTCTCATTTTTAACCGGCAGTTGAGATAAAATTTTGTAATCATTTGCTCCACAATTAAGTAAGGTGTGACGATTGTTTCACGTGTTCTTATAATTTTTTTTTAGTTCTTAAACTTTTATAACAAAATGTGACGTCATAGCGAGGTTGCCATTACATACCGCCTATATTTCAATCTATTTCCTGGCTTTTCAGACTCCCCGTCCCTCGATATGAAAATCCACGGCAATGCGAGCGAAGACGGTTTGATAGTTGAGGGAGACTCACTCACAGTCGAGTGCATAGTCATAGACGCTAACCCACAACCACACGTCATATCTTGGTTCGACTGGAAGGGAACAAAGGTCAGCTCAAACGAATGGATAGAATTCAATGCAGTACAACGAAATCAAAGCGGTAACTATACTTGTGAAGCGACGAATTCATTCTGGGATGGAACGATGGGAAACGCAACGACTGGATTTTCAATATTTGTGCAATGTAAGTATTAAATTAAAAACTCTATAGCAAAAAAGTTATTTATCGTCAGATACAAACCAGGGTGTGTCACCTCAAAGGGAAAATTGTATTTTGACATTAACTTTGATAATTGTTGTACGGTTGTGATAATTGTATGGTGAAGTGATGTCTGTTGAATCTGAAAATATAAGCTCATCTGCTTTTTTCAGTAATTGTTTTATGAGTAAAATGTAATATTGCAACATTCAGCTATAGGGCACCTATCATTTTTGAAAAAAAAGAAAAATATAAAGATCCAAGTATTCAAATTATCCAAATTCAAAGTTATTTCCAATTGTGTTTTCGGACCTTTGGACTCAACAATCTCACATTATTGACCTGACTACTTGCTTTCTCCATACACATTTTACAGAGGAAGGACAGCTGTTTATCAGCTTTGCGTTGTTATTGTCTGAACAAATTCAAACGATACCATGATTAAATCCCCTCCTGGGCGACCAAAGTCCCACCTCTGACCAGATCGCACAAAATATTTGGAATTGCAGATTGCACCGACAGTTATAAATCACATAATAACGGTTCAAGTAATTGTTCCAAAGTAAGAGCAGGGTAACTCGTATATTTTCGGGATTATTTTGATAACTTTCAATGCTTTTTTGAATAAAACTTCACGCTAACATTTCTTAAATGATTCGAAACAATCAAGATTATCACATGGGTTTTTGCTTGTTGACCATTGTCAGTTAATTTTTAATCATTTTCCATAGATATTCCTGAGGTGAAAGTGACTTTTACAGACAATGCTAGTTCAACAGGAACGGCCATTGAAGGTCATTCGTTTGTGGCTGAGTGTGAGGTCCTAGAGTCTAATCCATTGCACAACAATGTAACATGGTTCGACAGTGATCGTACTGTTGTTTCCCTGGATGAATTGGTGAAGTTCAATGACGTCAGCAGGGGTCAGTCAGGCAATTATACATGCGTTGTAACAAACACTTTCTGGGATGGACGCACTGGAACTGGTACTGCTATCATGAATGTTGATGTAGAGTGTAAGTAGCAGACTTTTTTATATAATATCTTTTGTTTTCTGAGAGACAGACTCATATGTTAGTTACACGCTAAGACTTTTATTCAATTTGAATCATGACAACCGAGATTACTTTTTGCGCGAGATTGCAACAAAGTCGGGGATCAAGCTGAGCTGATATTTGCTGGCTTTATTTAGAATCACTCCTTTACTGAATGAATTACGGTTGAAATCAATTTATGATACCCCTTGGAATGCACACATTAACTCAGAACATGCAAAAAGTATACAACGTGTTGAACTATGTTGATAAAAGTGTTTAAAGGCGGCTGTCAGTCTCAGCAAAGATGGAAGTCAAAGATATATTTTTAAAGTAAACTTTCAAGGTGGCCGTACCCGGCGGCGTTTATTTCGGTTGTACTTGTACAGTTAACGTTGAATATGAGCATAACATGAGTAAAGCAGTTTGCAGTATATCTGTGTCTGCACAAATGACATATCGGTTTATTGAGGGAAGGTCATACAAATAGAATTTGACCTAACTAAAACATAACTCATTTCCGCATTTTATTTTTTTTGCAGATCCGCCTTCTGTAAACGAGCAGACCGTGTTCTGTGTCGAGCACGACTTAGATGTCAGATTGTCTTGCGAAGTAAATGCACATCCATCGCCTTCATTTTACGCGTGGGCAAGGAATGGCGATTTACTCTCACGTGAACCCACCTATGTCATCAAGAGAGCGAATCGATCCGATTCGGGCAATTACACCTGTACAGCAACAAATGTGTTCTATGATGAAACTAATGCCACTGGTAGCGGTGTTACAGAACTCAGAGTTCAATGTAAGTCAGTAGATTTGTAATGTATGTAATGTGGCAACTTGAAAGCGGTGATCCTTGACACCACACGTCGTGTTTTGACCCAAACGAAAATATGATCATGCAAACTAACTGATTTCATACTAAAAGGAGACCTATTCAAATCCCTTGCATCAGCAAGAACAGCCATTCAATCGAGTATAGTATTTAAAAACGTAACCTAATCGGCTGCTGCAAAAGCGATATTCGAACGTGGCCATCTGTTCATCTGATTTTGATCAGATTGGTTGGAACAAAATGCAAAATGACAAGGAAACGCGTGACATCATCAGGGACATGATACGAGCTCAAAGAGAAAGTGATGTTGTATTCTTTCCTGCAGCCTGCTTTCATTGGAGCAGAGAAGACAAGAGTGAATTTTATCAAATACATTCTTCAATTGTTCACTCGCTGTAAAGTGCTGTTGGATATTTCTTTCTACTTAACGCTATGTGGAAAACCATAGAAAAATAAACATAAAACGTAATGCAATCACAATATGTCAGCCGACCGTGCCTTTAATGCACCGCGTACATGGGAGATACTGTGCATGAGACTATCCGATTGTAGGGTTTAAGATTGAGATTCATTTGGTTGGAATACCGTTTTCTGAAGAACGACTCAAGCTAGATGTTACCATATTATTCTTCTAGATTTGTCAGACGTCACAATGGCAACCACTCCATTGTACAACATCACAGAAGGAAGTGACGTCACCATCTACTGTCAGGCTGTCAATGGGAACCCGAACCCTTACAAAGTCTATCTAACATTTGAAGGCGAAATCATTGCAGAGTCGAATAGATTTGCGTTGTACCATGACCTCATCAGTATCTCCAGAGCACAAGATGGCAACTACCAGTGCAACGCAATGACAAAATTTTACGACCAGAGAGAAGACTTGTCTACTGACGCAATGCAAATCACTGTGTTTTGTAAGTACTCAGGTTTTACGAGACTCCATGTTTCAATCTTATACTGGACGGCGATTTTAGGCCCCTCCCCACCAGTTTGAGTTACGAGTTGAGAAAATTAATTGAGATTTGTCATATGTCATTGTTTGACGATGGTCGCTGGATAAAACGGACACGAAACGTCTTCTCTATATTGTGCAGTTTTGTTTGTTTGCACTTTATTGTTCTTTTATGACTGAGATATACCAATACTGGTATTTGTTGAACTATTCAAATGCAGCAAAATGAACGAAAAATTATAAGGCGTTATTTATGTGTTACGTTCTTGAAAGCCTCTACTCCCTTTCCAACCTTGAGGTTGCGAGCTCAGTATAGTCACCTAATATGTTAGCACATAGGAAAACTCATATGACCACTTTTACTGTGAGAAAACAAATTGTAAAACTGTCAAACTGTTCGTTTGTCACAGAAAAGACACTGATGGTATATTATTTTCAGACTCAGCTCGCATCTTTTCTGAAGAATTCAGTGTGTACGAAGCGAGCGTGGGCGATGACGTACGCATGGAATGTACAGCCGACGGAAATCCAAGTCCAACGATTCGATGGTTCAACAATAGAAACGAAACCTTGTCTAACGGTGACGACAACATCAGAATAGAAAACGTCGAGGCTGGTGAAATTACAAGTGTGTTGACGCTAAAGATTGGTAGTAACTCCTTCGGTATCTACACATGTGAAGCTTACACCTTTATAAAACCAAGCGACTTCCAGTTAATGACCATTAACGAAATAGGTAAGTTCCATAGAAACAGACTATTACGCTATCATTTGATTGCATCATCTTTAAAAGAAGCCCGAGTGGCGACCAGTGTGATGTACAAGATGACGGGATAAAAACATTTTGACCCCACGTCTACTGCATTTAACATATTTTTGTTACATAAGAGGAAATCATTTGCATCGAAACCGTAACCTCATATTTCCACAGAATATTTTAGCAACAATTATGCACCAGAGTTTGTCACATAAATACATTTGAGACGAAATTTGAAGTCTTTGAAGCATTAACTATACCCAATAAACTGAAAGGGGTACAGGCCCGACCGACTCTAATCCCCGCTGTCTGCAACGAGTGAATATGTGATAAGATCTGTCGACAGATGAGCTTGGTACCGATACCCGATCCTTCACCTTAAAGGCGATATCATTGAAACATTTAATGTGACTTGACTGTTCAACTGGACGAATATAACTGATTTCTTAAACTTTGTTATGTGAACAGAAGAGGCATAGAAGGCAAAAACGTAAATTTAGTTGAACAAAGATAGTAAATTTTCTCCATTGCATGATAAGGAAACAAACTAAGAGAGATTGATATTCTGTGACTCTATACGAAGCGAAAATTAATGTCCGTCACCTCTTCTTTGATTTCCCTGCCATTGCCACAGTCTCATCCCCCTTGTTTATTTCGCATCCTCTTATTTCTAGTTTGAATTGTCACTGTCAGTGTCTGTCTATCTATCTGTGTGTCTATCTATCTGTCTGTCTGTCTGTCTGTCTGTAATTCGTTGTATCTCCCGTTACTGATTTAAAGTTTCACATTTAATTGATATTTGTTTTACTTCTTTTCATACAGGACAGTCAAGCACGGTAGTTATCATTATCGCTGTCTGTGCTACCATTGCTGCTCTTTTCTTTATCACAATCATATTTGTTGTACTTGGTAGAAAATTGAAACTATTTTGTGTTAATAGGGTGCACATACAGAACCGAAAGAAATGACTATAGGACGCATGGATAATTTTGTAAAGATTTACTTTTTATATCCGAATATATACCAACAAATCATCTTTCATTAAACCCAGCAATATTCTAGCTTTTACGGTACAAATTAAAATTGTATTACTTTACAATAAAATATATTCATTTCCCTTTATTAGCCGGATAAATATAGAGGGTAAAATTAGTATTTTATGATTAAAAGAAATCTCACCTAGCTAGTGTCTAAATACACTGAAAAAAACTACCTATAAAATATATTAGGCCACTATATAGGCCACCTTTTATATGTTGCATTGTTTAACATGACGATGTTAGATTTGCTAAAACATAAAATGTAATTACCTCTATGTTTGTCAACCCACATAGTAGGAATAAGATTTATGATTTTTACACAACTGAAGTTCAGTTAATAAACTGCGCCAAACATTTATGGGATTATGTTTGTATTTTAGATAATGGAAATTGTACGAGGTTCGATTATTATGCTTAAATTAAAAGGTTACGTCCTTATATTTTCGATGTTCTTTTACAATTGACACTGCATTAGGATACTGATAATTTTGAAAGCTTTAGGCAAAATGTGGAAATTTGTTAAAATTATCCTACCTGGAAAGAAAGTACATGAATTTCTTCGAAAATGTATGTAACTTGTACAATATATATTTTTAGAATGTACGTTTGCAAACGGTTCAAAATTAAGCAAAGTAGAGGGAAATGAAATGGTTTTGAATATTCTGATGACTACCGTCAGGAATCTTTCAATGACACGTTTACACTTAAAAGGCCCAACTTGTCGTGTGTTTATTCACATAGACAAGTTTACTCACATGAAGACGTTCATTTCTAAGCAGGCCAAAAAGTGAAAAAAAACATTGACATTGGAACACTGTTCAGATGTGAATAAGGAACAAGCTGTGGAAAACAACAACGATCCCCCAAAACGAAAGCTGCGTTGGTAACTCTGAAAGCATTGGTACCCAGTGCGACAAGAAAAGTCAAAAGTAGCTCCAGATAGTGCTTCAACGCCTGAGTTTCTACTAAAAAGATTACATTGTATATTAAGATGATTTGAAGGCCCGAGAAGATGACCTCTTGAACAAACAAAAAGCGTTGTCACCCAGTAAGAGCTAATTTAGTGATATTTATCCGACAGCCGACCACCTTCCGTGTTGTTCACTGACTGCAAACATACTTATAATTGTTATTACAAAAACTTGGAATTTCAAAACATCCATGTTCGGATTATACGTATATCGGTCTTGCTGTCTAATTCTCGTTGGTTTCTTTCATGTAAATATTTTGTGGATTATGCAGTTCGTCATAAATTGGTAAATGGTGCGAAGAAAGCTGTTTTCATACGAAGCTACCGGTCATTAAATTTCTCGACCTGGATGACATGTTGTTAATGTTAAATGAATGGGTCAGTGATATTAAAATAAACTGACCCAAAATTTCTGCAATGTACAGTAGCTTGCAAAGATATTTAAAATAGAACCAACAATGCATCCGTTTAGGAGGTTAGCTGAGCGATGTCTCTTAAAAACATCAAATATCGTTTGACGCCAAAGTAAGTTTATTTATTTGAATATCTAAAAATAGTAAATACAAGACCATGCAACAACTATTTGGCCGTCTGCACGTTTCCACTCAGCTCAGTGCGTACAGCCTCTAGCAGGCTACTCATGGTTACACTCCAACGCGGAAATGCCCTTGAAAAAAATAAGTCAAGTCACCTTTCATGGCACAGTAGTTCCCAACAATGGTAACTGACACTATTATCAGGAGATCACATACCTTTACGAGGCAGCGAATAGAGTTTATTTTCGAAATACCTGTAAAACGCTGTGAGATGTGATCAATATTTTCCTTTGCAGGCAAAGAGAAAGAAACAGTAAATTCGCCTATGAGGGCACTGGGAGATGACAGTGTTTGAAACATTTTAGTTGATCCTACAATAATGACATCTCAGTCGCCGAACATCGTTGATATAAGTGTCAACTCATGCAGTCTAGGTCAGGATTTTCTTCAAACTACCATGGAAATCGGTTCATTTAGACTTTTTTGAATGTCAACAGTAGTCAATTATAAACATTTGGTCCCGTAATTATTCCATTATTTTAATAAAAACAAGATTGTAGATGCAAATTTACTAAGAGTTCATCGTGGTATTTCAACATTGGTTTGGGGGGTATGTCTGAAAAAAGACTGACGATGTTGTCTTGCCGGGCCACAGCTGTATGTGTGTTCTACATATCAAATGCATGGCTAGCGACGATAAGAATCCCTGGTGTGACACTTCAGACTAGACTGCTTTTGTAAACAGAGAAGACGTGAACTTCGTCGGACAGAAACTTCGAAATGTTGAAGACCGAATGGAAAGGCTTCAGCAAAGAACAACATAAACACCGGTTTTTCCTATTTTGTCCAATCTCATATGTTTTCATACCATATATTATAAATAGACACCACAGATTGGCTGAGTTTGGCCTAAATGTGGCCAATGCCCTACCTCAAAAGGAGTATCCGTAATGATTGGAAGGTTCTTTTTCCCCCTGAGAATGGTTAAAATGTTCTATAGGGGCTAGAGGGGGTCTACGTGCCACCCCCCCCCCACAGGATAACAAACCTGTATTTTTCAGAAGCCTTGGGATCCCTAGAATACGAAATGGAATTTTAACAGAAAAAATATGGGGATGGAATAGCTGTTATGGTCATGTTTTGAAGGGTACCGCAAAATCACGATTTTCCAAGCCAAATGCGTTTTCGTCAAATCTGTCTTCATGTAAGTCATGTGCTGAGCTCATTTTTAACATAACCTCAATTGTTTGGTATCATTAGAAAGGTAATTTATTCTTCTTTAAGATGACATATTGCACTATGCAATATCTTCTACGGTTTTTTGCAAATATAACTAAAACTTACCCCTTACCCCAATATTAACATTGCAAATTACAGTAAATCTCAAATTCTACCAATTTTTTAGCTAGGCATAATAAAACATGCAATGTTTTGTCTGAAATCTGTTTTATTTGATACAGGGACATGTCAGAAATATGAAATAGACTTTTAACAGGAAAAATATTGGGAATCTACAGCTGTAACAGTCATATTTTGAAGGGTACCGCAAAATAACAGTGTAGCAGATTTGCATGCATTTTTGTTAAAACTGTCTTCTTATAAGTTATCTACTGAGCTTGTTTTTGAATATAACCTGGCTTGTTTAGTATCATTAGAAAGGGAATTTACTAATCTTCAGAATGACATATTGCAACATGCAATATCTTCTATAGTTTTCATGATATATAACCAAATCTTACCCCTTACCCCAAAGTTTACATTGAAAATTTCAGTCACAGCTAAAACCAAATTCTACAATTTTTTTAGCTTGACACAAACAATCTGGCCGTTTTTGCTATTAAATCTATTTTATTTGGTACAGGGACATGTCAGAAATATGAAATAGACTTTTAACAGAAAAAATATTGGGAATCTACAGCTGTAACAGTCATATTTTGAAGGGTACCGCAAAATAACAGTGTAGCAGATTTGCATGCACTTTTGTTAAATTTGTCTTCTTATAAGTTATCTACTGAGCTTGTTTTTGAATATAACCTGGCTTGTTAGGTATCATTAGAAAGATAAATCACTAATCTTTGAATGACATATTGTAACATGCATTATCTTCTATAGTTTTCATGATATATAACCAAAACTTACCCCATACCCCAAAGTTTACATTGAAAATTTCTGTCATAGCTAAAACCAAATTCTACAATTTTTTTAGCTTGACACAAAAAATCTGGCCGTTTTTGCTATGAAATCTGTTTTATTTGGTACAGGGACATGTCAGAAATATGAAATAGACTTTTAACAGAAAAAATATTGGGAATCTACAGCTGTAACAGTCATATTTTGAAGGGTACCGCAAAATCACAGTGTAGCAGATTTGCATGCATTTTTGTTAAAACTGTCTTCTTATAAGTTATCTACTGAGCTTGTTTTTGAATATAACCTGGCTTGTTAGGTATCATTAGAAAGGGAATTTACTAATCTTTGAAATGACATATTGTAACATGCAATATCTTCTATAGTTTTCATGATATATAACCAAAACTTACCCCTTACCCCAAAGTTTACATTGAAAATTGCAGTCACAGCTAAAACCAAATTCTACAATTTTTTTAGCTTGACACAAACAATCTGGCCGTTTTTGCTATTAAATCTATTTTATTTGGTACAGGGACATGTTAGAAATATGAAATAGACTTTTAACAGAAAAAATATTGGGAATCTACAGCTGTAACAGTCATATTTTGAAGGGTACCGCAAAATAACAGTGTAGCAGATTTGCATGCACTTTTGTTAAATTTGTCTTCTTATAAGTTATCTACTGAGCTTATTTTTGAATATAACCTGGCTTGTTAGGTATCATTAGAAAGATAAATCACTAATCTTTGAAATGACATATTGTAACATGCATTATCTTCTATAGTTTTCATGATATATAACCAAAACTTACCCCATACCCCAAAGTTTACATTGAAAATTTCAGTCATAGCTAAAACCAAATTCTACAATTTTTTTAGCTTGACACAAAAATCTGGCCGTTTTTGCTATTAAATCTGTTTTATTTGGTACAGGGACATGTCAGAAATATGAAATAGACTTTTAACAGAAAAAATATTGGGAATCTACAGCTGTAACAGTCATATTTTGAAGGGTACCGCAAAATCACAGTGTAGCAGATTTGCATGCATTTTTGTTAAAACTGTCTTCTTATAAGTTATCTACTGAGCTTGTTTTTGAATATAACCTGGCTTGTTGGTATCATTAGAAAGGGAATTTACTAATCTTCAGAATGACATATTGTAACATGCATTATCTTCTATAGTTTTCATGATATATAACCAAATCTTACCCCTTACCCCAAAGTTTACATTGAAAATTGCAGTCACAGCTAAAACCAAATTCTACAATTTTTTAGCTTGACACAAACAATCTGGCCGTTTTTGGCATTTAATCTATTTTATTTGGTACAGGACATGTTAGAATATGAAATAGACTTTTAAAAGAAAAAAATATGGGAATCTACAGCTGTAACAGTCATATTTTGAAGGGTACCGCAAAATAACAGTGTAGCAGATTTGCATGCACTTTTGTTAAATTTGTCTTCTTATAAGTTATCTACTGAGCTTATTTTTGAATATAACCTGGCTTGTTAGGTATTATTAGAAAGATAAATCACTAATCTTTGAATGACATATTGTAACATGCATTATCTTCTATAGTTTTCATGATATATACCAAAACTTACCCCTTACCCCAAAGTTTACTTTGAAAATTCTGTCTAGCTAAAAACCAATTCTACAATTTTTTTAGCTTGACACACAAAAATCTGGCCGTTTTTGCTATGAA
Organism: Ptychodera flava; assembly: GCF_041260155.1. Taxonomy (NCBI): domain Eukaryota; kingdom Metazoa; phylum Hemichordata; class Enteropneusta; family Ptychoderidae; genus Ptychodera; species Ptychodera flava. The sequence goes on from NC_091930.1 coordinate 31,587,381, forward strand.
ATCTGTTTTATTTGGTACAGGGACATGTCGGAAATATGAAATAGACTTTTAACAGAAAAATATTGGGAATCTACAGCTGTAACAGTCATATTTTGAAGGGTACCGCAAAATCACAGTGTAGCAGATTTGCATGCATTTTTGTTAAATTTGTCTTCTTATAAGTTATCTACTGAGCTTGTTTTTGAATATAACCTGGTTGTTTGGTATCATTAGAAAGATAAATCACTAATCTTTGAAATGACATATTGTAACATGCAATATCTTCTATAGTTTTCATGATATATAACCAAAACGTACCCCATACCCCAAAGTTTACATTGAAAATTTCTGTCATAGCTAAAACCAAATTCTACAATTTTTTACGTAGACATATAAAATCTTCCGTTTTTGCTATGAAATCTGTTTTATTTGGTACAGGAACATGTCAGAAATATGAAATAGACTTTTAACAGAAAGAATATTGGGATTCTATGGCTGTAACAGGCATATTCTGTGGAGTACTGCAAAATCACAGCAGTGCAGACTCATATGTGTTTTTGTTAACTTTGTCCCATTGTAGGTCATCTGCTGCGCTTATTTTATTACATAACCATGTTTATTTGGTACCATTGAAAAGCTAATTTACTACTTTTTTAAATGACATATTGTTATATGCCATATCATATATAGGTTTCATGGAATATGACAAAAACGTACCCCATACGACAAGTTTATATCGAAAATACTTTCGTAGCTATCGTCAAATTCTACCAATTTTCTAGTTAGACATAACAAATAAGGCAATGCTTTATATAAAATCTTTTTATTTGGTACTGGGAATGTCAGAAATATGAAATAGACTTTTAACAGAAAATATATTGGGACTCTACAGCTGTAACAGTCACATTATGAAGGGTCTCGCAAAATCACAGTATTGAAAACTCGCTTGCTTTTTTGTTAAATCTGTCTTCTTATAAGTCATCTGCTGAGCTTGATTTTTGACATAAAAAGGTAATTTACTAGTCTTTAAAAGTGGCATATTGTAATATGGAATGTCTTGTTTAGGTTTCATGAAATAGGACCAAAGCTTACCCCATACCCCAAGGTTTACACAGCAAATTACTGCAAATCTGAAACTCTACCTTTTTTTATAATTTATTAACTTTACATACCAAAGGCAATGCTTGTATGCAATCTATGAAATCTGTGTTTTTGTTAAAAAAGTATGTTACAAATATGACATTAACTTTTAACAGGAACAAAATATGATTTTGTAGCCTTTTGGGTCATATTTGGAAGGGTACCCAGGTATCAGGGCAAATTTGCCAAAACACATACATTTGCAATATATGGGTCCCCCCCTCCAAAAATGATCCACGTTGCTACTAAATTGTATCATCTTCCCGTTAAAAGTTAATTTTATACTTGTGACATACTTTTGTAACAAATAAATAAGATTTTAAATAAGAATTGCCTTTTGTATTATGTGCAGCAAAAAATGGTAGAATTTAAGATGAGCCGTAATTTGCGATTTGAACTTTTGGGGTATGGGGTAAAGTTTGACCATATTTCAGAAAAACTATGAAGGACATTGCATATTACAATATGTCATCTTAAAGAAGAATAAATTGCCCTACTAATGATACCTCACAAGCCAGGCTGTGTTACAAAATAAGCTCAGCAGGTGACTTACAAGAAGAAGAATTTAACAAAAAAGGTGCCAGTTTGCGGTACTACGATTCTGCATTTCCCTTCAAAATATGGCTGTTACAACTATACAGTCCAAATATTTTTTTCTGTTAAAAGTCTATTTCACATTTCTGACATGACCCAGTACCATATACAACAGATTTAATACCGAAACAGAGCTATTTTATCATGTCTAGCTAAAATTCACGGAAATTGATCACGTTATCTATGACAGTACTTTCAATATACACCTTGGGGTATGGGGTACGTTTTGGTCATATTCCATGAAAACTATACAAGATATTGCCTGTTACAATATTTCATTGTAAATACCAGTTAATTACCTTTCCAATGATACTAAACAAACCCGGTTATAATCAATAACAAGCTCAGTAGACGACTTATAAGATGACAGATTTAACAAAAACGCATGCGAATCAGGAAATATCTGAGATTTTGCTGTATCCTTCAAAATATGACTGTTACAACTACAGAATTCCAATCTTTTTTTTTCTATTAAAAGTCTATTTTATATTTTTGACATGACCCATTACCGAATGAAATAGATTTCATACAAATAAATGCCTGATTTTATATGTCTAGGTAAAGAAAATGGTAGAATTTGATTTTAGCTATGACTGCAATTTTCAATGTAAATTTTGGGGTATGGGGTAAGTTTTGGTCAAATTTCATGAAAACTATGCAAGATATTACATGTTACAATATGTCATTTTAAAGATTAGTTAATTATCTTTCTAATGATACCTAACAAGCCAGGTTATATTCAAATACAGACTCAACAGATGACTTATAAAAAGACAGATTAAACAAAAATGCATGCAAATCTGCAACACTGATATTTTGCGGTACCCTTCAAAATATGACCACTACAGTTGTAGAGTCCCAATATTTTTTCTGTTAAAAGTCTATTTCATATTTCTGACATGTCCCTGTACCAAATAAAACAGATTTAATAGCAAAAACGGCCAGATTTTTTGTGTCAAGCTAAAAAAATTGTAGAATTTGGTTTTAGCTATGACTGAAATTTTCAATGTAAACTTTGGGGTAAGGGGTAGGTTTTGGTTATATATCATGAAAACTAAAGAGGATATTGCATGTTACAATATGTCATTCTGAAGATTAGTAAATTCCCTTTCTAATGATACTAAACAAACCCGGTTATATTCAAAAATAAGCTCAGTAGATAACTTATAAGAAGAAAGTTTTAACAAAAATGCATGCAAATCTGCAATACTGTGATTTTGCAGTACCCTTCAAAATATGACTGTTACAGCTGTTGATACCCAACATTTTTTCTGTTAAAAGTCTATTTCATATTTCTGACATGTCCCTGTACCAAATAAAATAGATTTAATAGCAAAAACGGCCAGATTTTTTTGTGTCAAGCTAAAAAAATTGTAGAATTTGGTTTTAGCTATGACTGAAATTTTCAATGTAAACTTTGGGGTATGGGGTAAGTTTTGGTTATATATCATGAAAACTATAGAAGATATTGCATGTTACAATATGTCATTTCAAAGATTAGTGATTTATCTTTCTAATGATACCTAACAAGCCAGGTTATATTCAAAAATAAGCTCAGTAGATAACTTATAAGAAGACAAATTTAACAAAAATGCATGCAAATCTGCTACACTGTGATTTTGCGGTACCCTTCAAAATATGACTGTTACAGCTGTAGATTCCCAATATTTTTTCTGTTAAAGTCTATTTCATATTTCTGACATGTCCCTGTACCAAATAAAATAGATTTAATAGCAAAAACGGCCAGATTTTTTGTGTCAAGCTAAAAAAATTGTAGAATTTGGTTTTAGCTATGACTGAAATTTTCAATGTAAACTTTGGGGTAAGGGGTAATATTTGGTTATATATCATGAAAACTATAGAAGATATTGCATGTTACAATATGTCATTCTAAAGATTAGTAAATTCCTTTCTAATGATACCAACAAGCCAGGTTATATTTAAAAACGAGCTCAGTAGATAACTTATAAGAAGACAGTTTAACAAAAATGCATGCAAATCTGCTACACTGTTATTTTGCGGTACCCTTCAAAATATGACTGTTACAGCTGTAGATTCCCAATATTTTTCCTGTTAAAAGTCTATTTCATATTTCTGACATGTCCCTGTATCAAATAAAACAGATTTCAGACAAAACATTGCATGTTTTATTATGCCTAGCTAAAAAATTGGTAGAATTTGAGATTTACTGTAATTTGCAATGTTAAATATTGGGGTAAGGGGTAAGTTTTGGTTATATTTGCAAAAAACTGTAGAAGATATTGCATAGTGCAATATGTCATCTTAAAGAGGAATAAATTACCTTTCTAATGATACCAAACAAGTGAGGTTATGTTAAAAAATGAGCTCAGCACATGACTTACATGAAGACAGATTTGACGAAAATGCATTTGGCTTGGAAAATCGTGATTTTGCGGTACCCTTCAAAACATGACCATAACAGCTATTCCATCCCTATATTTTTTCTGTTAAAATTCCATTTCGTATTCTAGGGATCCCAAGGCTTCTGAAAAATACAGGTTTGTTATCCTGTGGGGGGTGGGGTGCACGTAGACCCCCTCTAGCCCACGGACTATACTAGTATGAACACTTTGAGCGCATCGTGTGTAATTTGGTAGGACTTTGAACTCAGCACTAAACATTGATTTCTTAATGATATCACTGAACAGTACTTCGAACCATACAAATAATCTTTGTTGAAGGGATGAAATGGGTATTTTAACGTATTTAAAATTACATTTTGCCACCATAACCGACCCCCAAAAAGCAAAAAAGAACCCAAAAAACAAATGCACCTTTGGTTACAGCGAATAAAGATTTCACATTCTCAATGTACCATCATAACATGCATGTAAACGTGACCTCGTCCAAATCTCTACTTAGTGCATGATTATAATTTTCTAAGTACGGCTGAGCAAAATAGGCTCTGCATCAAATTACCTCATCTAATTTGAATTATTCTACCAGCGACAATGAAGCTACGAGGAACGGCGACACTGTGATAAAAGTACGTTTCAAAACGAAATGAGATTGCACATTCATAATCTTCAATGTGTTATGAGGGTGCTATCGGTTGTGAAGTTTACAGCAGTAACGATAACATAAACCGTCGAACGATAACAGGTTAAGGTTAAGATTACCAACACATTAAAAACTACCACAGGAATGCCGAAATCAAGGGGTAATCATTCTCAACAAAGGAATTCAATGAAATTAGGAGGGAAGATAAACTCGACACTAATCATCTACGACATCTCCTCGACACTATTTTTAGAGGACGCTGTGAAGATGGGCTGCGGAAGATTCTTTCTCTGACTGCAAGTCTAAGGGGAAGAAAAGCTTTTGATTGAGAAGTTGAGTGTTCTATCATTTGTTTGTTTTAGAACATTGTGTTGCTAGTGGGGTGTATCTCATGTTGGATGCCTGTAATGCAATGCAATGCACTGCCATGAAATGAAATGTCATGTCTTGTAATGGGTTGGAATGTCATGTTATATAATGTAATTTAATATGAAATAATGTGGTGTAATGTGTAAGGGAATATAATGTTATGCATACATGTATGATTTTGCTTTACATCAACCTTGTTTTTCAAATTACCACCGATATGAATAATCATTAAAGGTAAGTCATGGTCATCGTAATTAGAAATAACCATGTCGAGGAATCTGTGTACTGAATCATGTCGAACGGTATTTTATAAGTATATGTAAGGGAACTTATATCCTGTTACTTGTTAATAGTAAAGAGACTACCGGAAAGCAATGTATGAAACAATTTTAAACTGGTGTGTAGGGACATTCTTTAACAGCGAGCTTTACGTAGAACGCACATACAGATAACTGGCTATATCGGTATAAACTTCAAGCAAATTAATAATAGAACACATCTACTTCAAGCAAAAGGACAGATATTTCTGAAATGCTCTATTTGTTAGCCCTTGCAAGCTATACAACACAGAGGGCTCGTTGGTGTTGAAAACGTGAATTTAACATTATTTCATTAGGCTGAATCATTTGAATAGAGCTTTGGGCACGTCCTCCGTTGTTATTAAATTCCTTATTTTCCTTCCCTACAATGTCCTGAAATATTCATCGATGCTAAGTATTACATCAGCTTGTATACTTAATTTGCACTACTGTATAATTTTTTTTTCGAGAAAGGAAATGATTGTGATGTGAGAGGGACAGTTATCGTATACTTTTAGCGCCCTCATAATAAAAAAGAAATTGTTTAGGCGCAATCTAATGTCATTTTGATCATGTACTATTGTCTCAATGTCACTGTTCCTCGTAATTTCCTTATCACATTGAAAATTATTTTTGTCTTTGTCTTTATCATGTTAAATCAGCGTATTCTGGTCATGAACTGAACGCCGATTTCGTGCTTAAGATGACAAAATAATGGAAAACTTGGATAAGAATATAAAGGTTCGGTCATCCGAGATAAAAATATTAACCAGACGTTACATTACTCCCTAAAAAAGACTTGTCCAACATTAAGACAACATTATCTCCGTCGAGTAATATCACTTAAGGCAGCAACATTACCAGATACTGCCAATCAACCAATGGTAAGCCGAAATCTGACATGATTACTTTGACACTTGAGAAGTCATTTCCGAGTCAGAAGGGTTTCAATGGTACTAAAAATCACCAACATTTCTCTTTGCATAATAGAACAGCTGTTGATGGTATGCATAGACAATGTTCTACAAAGATATAGTGAAGATTTTTAAATACTGAAAAAGAAACAATAGTCTTTTTTAAACATTCTATGTGGTTAGAAGTCAATGCCCGAGATAACGTGGGAAGTGCTGTCCAGTTACAAATTATTTGACTAATGTATTTAGCATAAACGTCTGCAGGCTAATTCTCATTAACTTTGAACTGAACACTTCATTTATCATAGGTATTTTGACGAATTTTAGAGTATTTTTGTGTGAGGTACATGAAAATGCACTTATGTTTGTGCTCAAAAGTAATGGTATCATTCTGCTGATTCGAAATTCAAGTTAATTGCAAATACCGTTTTTCTTGCTGTAGACTCGACACACATGCCTTTACCAGAATCAAGCACAAACGTAGCGAAATTTGGCAATGTTGTAAGGGTCAATCGTACTGCTGCAAGTAATCTAACATAGGCTGTACGATCGTATGAATTCAAATATTTGCTATGCATATACTTTTATTGTAGAATATGTGCTTACACCTAAGAAAATATTCTCATTAAAATGGGATAACAGATGAAATTAATATTTAGTTGAGACTTAGAACCATTCCCTTTGTCTTCCACACTTATTTCTATTCTCGAAAAAATCCCAACCATTTTTGTGATACGGTGGTGTGTGTGACGTAAACGAAATCTTCAGGAAACTACGAATTACGAAAATTGATCAATGTAGTACATACTAGCTTTCACTTTACACAAAGTGACTGTGATGATCGCTATTAATCTAAATGTATCATGTGTTGGTTACTGATGGTGTTTTTGTACCTTACGGAGAAAGCTGAATCACAATGATATTCCTTTTTCGTAAGTCGCTCTACTTTTCAAGTCTTAACATATACTGTTTTTTATATACCTTTCCTGCACTATTATTTGACTTTTGCATTCACGCAGGTTTGACGGGGGTCTGCTTGCATGCATGCATGCATAAATACATACATACATACATACATACATACATACATACATACATACATACATACATACATACATACATACTTTACGTTATGTCTCAACTCTTCAGTCTTGGGAGTTTACTCACTGCTGAGAGATACGTCGAGATCTTGACAGAGTAGAGACTCTCAAAGTAGTTAGATGTAAGTCAATGGTGGTTAATTGCATAAGTGTTACAGTGGTTTGCTTTGAAGCATTGGCATTTCGCAAAGTAGATATTTTGTCTAAATTGAGGTGTTGCCAACACCGTCAGGTGTAATTATCAGCTGAGCAGTAATTCAAGTCGACCACAGAGAAATCAACCCGGCCAAAGTTGAAACATTGTCTTGCAGGAGGTCAGACATGGACGTTTTTAAAGTCTGAAATATAAAGTTATAAATTAAAGTAAATTTGTAACATAAGCTTGATAAGCTCGTATGTTGTATGCTTGCATCTGCCGAAATAATGCAATTTGCCGTGTTCAGTCAAAAATTAATGGTCCTACATACACAAAATATTACTCCTTCCAAGTCACCCGCGTTTTATATTTATGTCAATTTTACTTAAAGGTTATCGAATATATAATCTAGATTTAAGCGTACTGACCTCTCTTTTTCCCACAGTAGACTGCCACCATCGGATTGTTATTTACATCGTAAAATACAATCTACGCAGAATGACATAGCGCCCCCACAATGCATACATTGCGGTGCTTCGACACGGTCACTGTTTTGTAGCTTCCTTGTTTGTACTTAGTGAGGCTTGTGATCTTACCATACTAGGTAGAGGTGACTAAATGAAACGTATCATGTCGGCTAAATCTTTAAGGAACACTTTGCTGTTCATGTGATCTTCGTTGTATCTTGCCTCGTAACAGCAGGTAAGTTGACGTTATCAAACGCTCGATTCAACTGTTGGTGAAATTTCTATTCGTGAACAAGTTGGTACACTTGTCGCGAACGGAAACTTCCCGCTGTGAGAATGTTCAAAGAATGGCCTACTACATCATTCTTGACATCTTTAATTAGACAAGACTACACTTGAAAAGCCCGATTCGTCGTATGTTTATTCACATAAACAACCCCACTCCGATGAAACATTCATTCCTTGGCAGGACATTAAACCGCTAGTCAACCTAGGTAGAGGTGACTAAATGAAACGTATTATGTCGACTAAATATCTTAGTGAAGATATGGCTGTTCATGTCATCTTCGTTGTATTTTGCCTCATAACGTTGGGTAAGTTCAGGTTACTAAACCCTCATTGGATCTTTCGAAATTCGTAAACTAGTGGGCTTAGTTGTCATTCACAAAAAAAAAAAACCGTAGGATAGTTCCTGTTATGACAATCGTCTTTATTTCTTGTTTTCCTCCAGGGCAATGTTCTTCAATCGTCAACAGGTCCGATCGACACCATATCATTTATAGGCTATGCTTCACAGTTAAACTGCACTTTAGACAACTACACATCAGATGCCGCATGGGGGTATGACGATGGAAATCATCAGCGAATAACAACAGATAAAACCGTACACGATAATTCATATGAACTCATTACAGATGAAGCGAAGATCAGTATATTTATAATATTTACATCAATCAGGCGGAGTTGAGAATGGATCTGATACATATATGTCGAATATGGGGAAGTACTGGAGAATACTATAGGCTAGGCTATTTGTTCTAGGTATTGTTACATTCTTAGGGACCCAAGCTAACTGGGCATTGATGCATACACGTTTCAAGTAAAAGTAGCGACTGCTCGTATATCTAAACAACATTGTTGAGGGTAGTAAGTACCAGTACATCGTACATTTGGATTTGAATTGACAATGGTGACCATATTGTATTTCACGAAAATCCACAAAACTCTCAAACATACAAGGGAAAACCACGTATTTTTTTGTGAAGAATGCTATGACTTAGTCTACTAGAATTTGATAATCAAAAGGAGAACATGCAAGTGACCTAAGACACTATATTGAATTTTCTCAAAATAGTTAAGTCTGTACAAATCCCTTTTTCAAGGACGATTTGAACTATTTGAATTCAAAATTGCTCAGGTAATTATCAGGGGGAGTGCAATTAAGTTAACAAAATGCTCTACACTCAGTTGCTAGCTTTTTTTACCACAATCAACATAAAATAAAATTTAAGCAAATATTTTCAATGTGAACAAACAGACCAAATGTACAAGTGTTGCACCAATTTCTTGCCATACATTTTTCAATGACCTTCGATGACCATGGGCTATTTTCACAAAGTCATTAACTAAAAGGCTACAGGGTTAGTTCTTGTTGGATATTTATTACTTTGGTACCAAATAATTTTCCTCCAACATGAATGATAACTTTGCCAAACGATTCTGTATCTCAGTAACTATAGGATTATTATACACACCAGGAGAAATGTTAGTCCACATTATCTGTTTATCAGATAATTGCGTCATTTGTTGGTCGTGAAGTCCATTATCGGCGATATGTCCAAGGCTACATCAGCAGTATTCTTCGGTAATTCATATCATGATATTACAAGTTTGCAGCTTTTAATTCCCCACACAAGTTATTCACGTAGTGAAGAATAGGCTTTGGGGATAAATATTCAGAGCTTTCATTTGGAAGCTAAATGGTAGAAAATAATACCTAAGAACATTTTATTTTCTAGAGGCGGACTGCCTTAAAATAGTATTTTCTGTTTTATTTCTGTTCTGATTCGTTACGGTAGCTGATGGTCCAGTTTGTGATCTTCATCCATTACAATATGTTGTTGCTGGTGAAATTGCCACATTTAACTGCAGTGTTACGACACGGAATTCCTCCTGGTGAACTTGTCTGGTATGCAGACGGGATGGTGAAATCTCGAGAAAAACAGTTCAGAAGTTAATGTATGGTACCCTGTGTTTCGGAAAGAAGACAATGGTACGATGGTAAATTGTCATCTAGAGCATGAATCAATTCTACTTCAGTCGAAGAAGTCGCACGCTGTGGAGAAGGTTATGTTGTTGTCGTACAATGTGAGTTCTAAACGCGGTTAATCTGCGAAGTTTGTTATTATTATTTCTGAAAGAGAAGTTTTGAAAAGCGAGATAGGGGATTTACCAGACGGCAACGATTTACATTAGGCTAACCGAGGTTCTAAATTCGATAATGTTTAATTTGAAGCGATACATTCACCGAATTCAAGTTCCCATGGTGTAGACAAAATAAATCAATATTTTGTTATCTTTGTTTGGTGCAAAATTACCAATTCTACTTACTTCATAATAAACTTATATGCAATACTATTTGGATTCATAAATGGTAACTGTCGAGAAAACGTTTATTTTTATGAAGACGAATTGCAATGTCGCAATTTCCTTATCCTTTTTTACAGCCGTGTTATGGAGCTTCTCAAATATTTCCTTTATTTTCCATGATATTGTCCCTTACCCGGTGAATAATACTGTATACATGCTAAAATAAACACAAATCATTTCAGGAGGGAGAGTTATTAAGTAAACAAAAAAATGACAACTGTAAGTGTTAGATCCCCATTTTATCTGAAGCGAGACCTTACTGAAGGGTGCCGGAAAAAACACGGCAAATGTATGTTTATTTGCTACCTCGCAGTAAAATAATTCTATTGATATGCCTTTATATAGTTTTGCACTAAATAATGGCTTCATTTCTAGACCCACCGACTATCAATATAACCAACACTACTAGATCTGTAGTCTTTGAAGGAGAGCGTTTCGTCGCAGTATGCGATTTGGAAGAATAGGCTTTCCTGAGGAAATCAAAGAATGGTATTGGATTGGTCCACGTGACGAGATATATCATAACAACACATTGGTTATTGAAAATGTAACGAGGGAACATAGAGGCAACTACAGTTGCATCGCCAGTAATGAATTTGCAGATGGCCGACTTGGGAATGGATTCGCTTCACTAGCGTTAGAAGTACAATGTGAGTAACGCAACCTGTGTGTTTACACACTGGTTATATCTTTTTTATGATCATTTGCTCGGCAGTTAAATCAATTTTAGGGCTGTTAAGGTACTCGATGATTTTCAAATGATGTTTCCCTGAACATCACCTTGAACTTCGATTACTTAAATGGTACCTCTTGGTTAAAGCCTAAGTACCATTTTGTAAGAAACCACCAATAAATTTTGCTCATTGTCTCGTAGACGGCCCGTTTCTCTCTGCGAAAGTCGAAGGTAATGCGAGCAAAGACGGCATATCAGTTGAGGGAAGTTCGTTTTCAGTCGAGTGTGCAGTCATAGAAGCTAACCCACAACCGCAAGCTATATCTTGGTTCGACTGGGAGGGAAACGAGATCAGCTCAAATGAACGGATGGAATTCAATTCAGTGCAGCGAGAACAATCCGGGAACTACACGTGCCACGCTAGGAGTACATTCTGGAATAGCACGACGGCAAACGCCACGACTTTATTTTCATTAATTGTGCAATGTAAGTTTTGTGTTGAAATTTTAATTATCCTGCTTGCACATACGTTATCTCATAGTAACACGAGTGGAAATAGTTAGGGATAATTGGATATTCATATTTTCGAATTTCTGAAAGTGTTAAGTGCAATGTAGCTGAATGTTGCAATATTACAAATGACTCATAAAAACCCGTGTATAACTTGAAAAGAAAGGCAGATGGTCTTACATTTGTTGATTAAACTGACATTACTTACCACCCAATCATCCAAAATTAGTTCCAATCGTATTTGGTACTACCATTTTAAGTAATAAACCTTTGCAATGTCTGCTTAGCTGCTGTAAAATACTTTTTGTTAGACTGTTTATATATAACGTCTATCACAAAAGTAAATGAATATTTGACAAGGCATATTTTTCCCGGACTAGTTGAACCCGCCCAAACCTTTACTTTTGCAAATACCAAGGTATCTCTAGAAATAAGTCGCCTTCAAACACTAATGTTCGAATCTTGAACGTCGTTTTGCAGACACTCATCTTTTGCTCTTGAGTTTCAATGGGAACATAAGTAACCAGATATGAACTGAATATGCTCACGTGTTTTACAACATGTTCATTTATAGTAGTATACCTCACAGAACAATGAGATATTTGTAATCACTTTATGTAGCATTTTTTTTAACTTCGCACAGTGCTCTCAGAGTTTAATCACTAATTACAAACTTTATTTAGCATGCAAATGAGCTGTTAATTAACTTGACACTGTCAATGCTTTATGGGATAATTAGATATCCATCAGATCAACATTTGTAGCAAGTTTTGATTTAATTTAATGCTGTAATTTTAGAGTAATGTCAGTAATTACAAAGTTCATTAAATATGCAAATAAATCCTAAACTAACTTGACACTGTTCAATGATCCATAGCACAGTTAAATATTTATCAAATTAATATCTGTAGCATGTTTCATAAAATTTTAGTGCCGAAATTTCAGAGTTATATACCGAATTACAAATTTTATTGAATATGCAAATGGCTTTACACTCAGTCTACTAAATGCTTTACAACACAGTTAGATATCTGTCGTATCAGTATGTGCAGGAGTTTTCATTACATTTGTTGCAATTATTTCGGAGTTATATGACTAATTATAAGACTTCATGGAAAATGCAAATGAGCTAATTATTAACTTGACACCGCTCAATGCTTCTGAGTACAATTGGATATTTATCACATCAACATCTGTAGCAAGTTTCATCAAATTTAACCCTGTAATTTTGGAGTTATATCACAATTACAAAGTTCATTAAATATGCAAATGACCCGTAATTAATTCACACAACTTAATGCTCTACACCACAATTAGATATCTGTCGGATCAGTATCTGCAGCAGATTTCATCACATTTGGTGCAGTTATTTTGGAGTTATATCACTAATTACTTAACTTCATAAATATGCAATGACCTATTGTTAACTTGACACTGCCAAATGCTTCTCAGTACAATTGGGTATTTATCAAAACAATAGTTGTACCCAATTTCACTGACTTGGGTGCCTTAATTTCAGAGTTATATACCTAATTACAAAGTTCATTAAATATGCAAATGAACCCTTAATTAATTTCACACTACTAAATGCTTTACACTACAGTTAGATTTCAGTCGGATCAGTATCTGCAACAGATTTCATCATATTGGTAAAGTTATATCGGAGTTGTATGACTAATTACAAACCTTCATAAAATATGCAAATGAGCTATTTATTAACTTGACACTGCCTAATGCTTCTAAGTATAATTAGATATATATCAGATCAATATTTGTTGCAAGTATCATCAAGTTTGGTGCAGGAATTTCAGAGTTATCTCACCAATAACAAAAGTCCATTAAATATGTAAATGAGAATATACTTGAAATGTCACTCACAGTATCGTCTTAATGTTCTTAGATCGTCATCTGTGAAAAGATTCATGAAATTTTGTGCAGTATTTCTTGATATATGTCTACACTGTCATTATCGTCTCCATAGGGAAACCATTGTACGGAAAAAAAAACCGATATTGCATAACTTCATTAATATGCAAGCAACACTAACCAAAATCTTATCAGTTCTTGCAAGTAGCACCTGGTAACTGTGTACTAAATCTGACTTGAATCCGTGCAGGCGTTTTTGAGTTATCGTGTAAACAGACAGACAGACAGACACACACACGCGCGCGCGCGCACATAAACACACACACACACACACGCACACCACACACACATGGACATACAGACAAACATTGCTATGACATTAGCCCACGTGTTTACACACGTGAGCTAAAAATGGCACAACAGTTGAGGGAGATTCGTTCTCAGCCGAGTGCATTGTCAAAGATCCTGAGCCTCAACCACAAGCCATGTCGTGGTTTAACGATGAGGGAACGAAGGTCAGCTCACATGAGGTGTTGGGTTTCGATACAATACAGCGAAAAAGAAGCGGTAACTATACGTGCAAAGCAACCAGTACGTTTTGGGACGAAACGACAGGAAACACAAAGTTGATTTTCAGTAAACGTGCTGTGTAAGTCTTGGATCATATATATTTTAGCCAAACACAAACCGGGGCGTTTGCTTTCTCAGAGACAAAAAACTGCAAAATACGACAGTGTCAATGCATGCTCGTCCTCGGCTTCGACTTACACTGAGCAGGATTATAAAAGGTCAAGTGCTTGTTGCATTCTCTTTCAGAAAGAACGAACGAGTGCCAAATATAGATTCTTAGAATCTATATATGACACTCATTCGAGGTAATAACTGTACATTATTTTCGTACGATTTTCCAATGTAAATTGTCTTGTATTGATGTTATTTCCTCTCTGAACAAACAGAGGATACCTATTACCTTATTCCAAAATGTATTGAAGTGTGGACTCCGTAGATTTAACTGATCGAATAGTGGAAGATACAAATTTACAAAAGACAATATAATCCAAAATACCTGTGTCACTTTCGATCTTTTCAAATATGTAACGGTGATGAGCAGTATTTTGTGTTAATATTATTTTTTTCTAATAGATTAAACAACTTTGTTCGATATACATAACATTTTGTTTACCTTTCTCCATAGATATCCCCTCAGTAAACGTACAAATTACGGGCAATGCTAGTGACACAGCCAGAGTCATTGAAGGCCATTCGTTCGATGTCGAGTGTGTGGTTTTAGATTCTAATCCTGCGCACGACAATATAACATGGTTCGAAGGTAATGGCGATACGATTTCTTTTAATGAATTGTGGAATTCAAAGACATCAGCAGGGACAAGTCTGGAAACTATACATGCATTGCAACCAATACATTCTGGGATGGACGCATTGGAACCGGTACCACGATCATGAACGTCGACGTAGAATGTAAGAAAAAATAAATTCAATTTTGTGTATTTTTCTCTATTTTTTTTCTGAGCATTATATGAGAAATACTGCATTTTAACTTAGCATTATTTATGAGGAAATAAACAATTTAGGAATTTATGATAATTTAATTCAACAAGGATAAATGTGACTCTGAAAACTACATGTAACTTCTTATCGATATTAACGTGTCTCATATCGAGAGAATCATTGAGTAAGCTTAGATTAAAGACAGAAAAAATTCAATAATAATTTTTTTCCAGAAAATTCCTTCGATATTAATTATTTCAAATCACATCATCCAATTCATACATAAATGATAATCAAGGTAATGACTTGTACTACGTTTCGAACATTTTTATCGCTCAAAACAGGGTTAAAAGATCGTCGTTTTCTTGAACAACCCATTTCTGAAAGAGTTATCTCCAGAAACGTCCAAACACAGAGATATAAGGTTTGATTTGGGAGTGAGGACAGATGATTGGCGTTTGTATTCTTATAATACCTATCAGAGCAACATCAGATTAGTAAGTTTAAAAGAGAAACTTTCAAACAAAAAACAAAACAAACAAACTAGGCATTGTAAGGTATAATACAAAATCCGAGGAACACGAAGATTCCGCTCTTTCCCATCTTAACACAGTTATGTATTTTACAAAATGCATTCCTTCAGCAAGTACGATAACTTCTATTATTATACACTTGCGTCAGAAATCTATAGAGTTTTGTTGTAAAGTAAGTTTCGGTATGAGAGGACGCGGAATCAAAATAACTTTGACGCGGAGCACAATAACTTCAAGGTGGCATTGTACGCCATGTGACCTTTGACCTCGTGACACCTCTTTGTCATCACCAGGGGAAACAAGAGAAGATCTTAATTTATTTTACAAAAAAAAATACTTTGACACATTCAGTACTTCGCACAGCGAATAATTGTCATTGTAAACCCATGAATTTGGTGAAATCAAGGCTTCTGACCTACAATTTCTATCACTGCACAGCGGGTTGCGGGTTGAAATTTCGTTCTGTGCGCTTGACCCCGGGGCGCTTGACGGACGCACCAACGCGTTCCCAGTCTGCTCAGGATCGCTTCGTACAGTGCTCTACGGGCATCCTAAAAAACCTTAATGTCAACTTTTCCTGATAAATATTGGACTATAAAGGAGTATAATAATCAGGTCATTCACAAAATATCGGATTTATGTCCTCGTATTCGTACACTTTGGTATTGTCCTCAACCCTACGCGTCTCGGACAATACCTCCATCGCACGATGTACTCGGACATAAATCCCGATATTTTGTGAATAACTTTATAGAATATCATGACATATGATGAAAATCGACTTTCCATTCAATTATGCAGCAAACTCAGCACATATGTTAATCCTCTGACCAGTGTAACTGGACCTAACATTTATCATACGATATTTGCCTATGAAAAGCATGGGAAATGAATTATTGGTTGTTCGGTTTATTTATAGAAATATAAATTATACTATAACACAAACGGGATTCGAACCCCCACACACTCACGGCAACATCGCCTAGCTGCTAGGCCTCACACAAAACAAGTCGGCCACTGCTTCCAACCCAAAAGAGTTGGTCACAGTAACCGACTTAGATGTTTCAATTCTGTGCGCGACCTAACAACACTGTATACGTGGAGCAGACGACACACAGACACAGTACACACACACAGTACACACATATATGGTAATCGGAAAAAAAAACGAAGCTTTTTACTGAGCTATCAGACAGACTAGGGACAAGTAAATATCCACCAGCAAAACTGTCCACTCAGGTTAAAGAAATATAAATTATACTATAACCCAACGGGATTCGAACCCCCACACACTCACGGCAACATCACCTAGCTGCTAGGCCTCACACAAAACGAGTCGGCCACTGCTTCCAACCCAAAAGGGTTGGTCACAGTAACCTATGAAAAGCATGGATTGTCCACCTAACAACACGGTATACGTGGAGCAGATGACACACAGACACAGTACACACACAGTACACACATATATAGTAATCGGAAAAGCACAAAGCTTTTTACTGAGCTATCAGACAGACTGGGGACAAGTAAATATCCACCAGCAGACTGTCCACTCAGGTCAAAGAAATATAAATTATACTATAACCCAAACAGGATTCGAATCCCCACACACTCACGGCAACATCGCCTAGCTGCTAGGCCTCACACAAAACCAGTCGGCCACTGCTTCCAACCCAAAAGAGTTGGTCACAGTAACCGACTTAGATGTTTCAATTCTGTGTGCGACCTAACAACACGGTATACGTGGGAGCAGACGACACACACACACAGTACACCACACAGTACACACATATATAGTAATCGGAAAAGCGCGAACTTTTTACTGAGCTATCAGACAGAACTGTCCACTCAGGTTAAAGAAATATAAACTATACTATAACCCAAACAGGATTCGAACACCTACACATTCACGACAACATCACCTAGCTGCTAGGCCTCACACAAAACCAGTCGGCCACTGCTTCCAACCCACAAGAGTTGGTCACAGTAACCTATGAAAAGCATGGATTGTCCACCTAACAACACGGTATACGTGGAGCAGACGACACACATACACAGTACACACACACAGTACACACATATATAGTAATCGGAAAAGCACGAACTTTTTACTGAGCTATCAGACAGAACTGTCCACTCAGGTTAAAGAAATATAAATTATACTATAACCCAAACAGGATTCGAACCCCTACACATTCACGACAACATCACCTAGCTGCTAGGCCTCACACAAAACCAGTCGGCCACTGCTTCCAACCAAAAAGAGTTGGTTACAGTAACCGACTTAGATGTTTCAATTCTGTGCACGACCTTACAACACGGTATACATGGAGCAGATGACACACAGACACAGTACACACACACAGTACACACATATATAGTAATCGGAAAAGCACGGAGCTTTTTACTGAGCTATTAGACAGACTGGGGACAAGTAAATATCCACCAGCAGAACTGTCCACTCAGGTCAAAGAAATATAAATTATACTATAACACAAACAGGATTCGAACCCCCACACACTCACGGCAACATCGCCTAGCTGCTAGGCCTCACACAAAACCAGTCGGCCACTGCTTCCAACCCAAAAGAGTTGGTCACAGTAACCGACTTAGATGTTTCAATTCTGTGTGCGACCTAACAACACGGTATACTGGAGCAGACGACACACAGACACAGTACACACACACAGTACACACATATATAGTAATCAGAAAAGCACGAAGCTTTATACTGAGCTATCAGACAGCCTCGGGGACAAGTAAATATCCACAAGCAGAACTGTCCACTCAGGTTAAAGAAATATAAATTTTACTATAACCCAAACGGGATTCGAACCCCCACACACTCACGGCAACATCGCCTAGCTGCTAGGCTTCACACAAAACCAGTCGGCCACTGCTTCCAACCCAAAAGAGTTGGTCACAGTAACTGACTTAGATGTTTCAATTCTGTGTGCGACCTAACAACACGGTATACGTGGAGCAGACGACACACACACACAGTACACACACAGTACACACATATATAGTAATCGGAAAAGCGCGAACTTTTTACTGAGCTATCAGACAGAACTGTCCACTCAGGTTAAAGAAATATAAACTATACTATAACCCAAACAGGATTCGAACACCTACACATTCACGACAACATCACCTAGCTGCTAGGCCTCACACAAAACCAGTCGGCCACTGCTTCCAACCCACAAGAGTTGGTCACAGTGTAACCTATGAAAAGCATGGATGTCCACCTAACAACACGGTATACGTGGAGCAGACGACACACATACACAGTACACACACACAGTACACACATATATAGTAATCGGAAAAGCACGAACTTTTACTGAGCTATCAGACAGAACTGTCCACTCAGGTTAAAGAAATATAAATTATACTATAACCCAAACAGGATTCGAACCCCTACACATTCACGACAACATCACCTAGCTGCTAGGCCTCACACAAAACCAGTCGGCCACTGCTTCCAACCAAAAAGAGTTGGTTACAGTAACCGACTTAGATGTTTCAATTCTGTGCACGACCTTACAACACGGTATACATGGAGCAGATGACACACAGACACAGTACACACACACAGTACACACATATATAGTAATCGGAAAAGCACGGAGCTTTTACTGAGCTATTAGACAGACTTGGGGACAAGTAAATATCCACCAGCAAACTGTCCACTCAGGTCAAAGAAATATAAATTATACTATAACCCAAACAGGATTCGAACCCCCACACACTCACGGCAACATCGCCTAGCTGCTAGGCCTCACACAAAACCAGTCGGCCACTGCTTCCAACCCAAAAGAGTTGGTCACAGTAACCGACTTAGATGTTTCAATTCTGTGCGCGACCGAACAACACGGTATGCGTGGAGCAGACGACACACAGACACAGTACACACACACAGTACACACATATATAGTAATCAGAAAAGCACGAAGCTTTTTACTGAGCTATCAGACAGACTCGGGGACAAGTAAATATCCACCAGCAGAACTGTCCACTCAGGTTAAAGAAATATAAATTATACTATAACCCAAACGGGATTCGAACCCCCACACACTCACGGCAACATCGCCTAGCTGCTAGGCCGTGCACAAAACCAGTCGGCCACTGCTTCCAACCCAAAAGAGTTGGTCACAGTAACTGACTTAGATGTTTCAATTCTGTGTGCGACCTAACAACACGGTATACGTGGAGCAGACGACACACACACACAGTACACACACAGTACACACATATATAGTAATCGGAAAAGCGCGAACTTTTTACTGAGCTATCAGACAGAACTGTCCACTCAGGTTAAAGAAATATAAACTATACTATAACACAAACAGGATTCGAACCCCCACACACTCACAGCAACATCGCTTAGCTGCTAGGCCTCACACAAAACCAGTCAGCCACTGCTTCCAACCAAAAAGAGTTGGTCACAGTAACTTATGAAAGCATGGATTGTCCACCTAAAAACACGGTATACGTGGAGCAGACGAACACAGACACAGTACACACATACAGTACACACATATATAGTAATCGGAAAAGCACGAAGCTTTTTACTGAGCTATCAGACAGACTCGGGGACAAGTAAATATCCTCCAGCAGAACTGTCCACTCAGGTCAAAGAAATATAAATTATACTATAACCCAAACAGGATTTGAACCCCCACTTACTAACGGCAACATCGCCTAGCTGCTAGGCTTCACACAAAACCAGTCGGCCACTGCTTCCAACCCAAAAGAGTTGGTCACAGTAACCGACTTAGATGTTTCAATTCTGTGTGCCACCTAACAACACGGTATACGTGGAGCAGACGACACACAGACACAGTACACACACACAGTACACACATATATAGTAATCAGAAAAGCACGAAGCTTTTTACTGAGCTATCAGACAGATTCGGGGACAAGTAAATATCCACCAGCAGAACTGTCCACTCAGGTTCAAAGAAATATAAATTATACTATAACCCAAACGGGATTCGAACCCCCACACACTTACGGCAACATGGCTTAGCTGCTAGGCCTCACACAAAACCAGTCGACCACTGCTTCCATTATAAAAGAGTTGGTCACAGTAACCGACTTAGATGTTTCAATTCTGTGTGCGACCTAACAACATGGTATACGTGGAGCAGACGTCACACAGACACAGTACACACACACGATACAACATATATAGTAATCGGAAAAGCACGAAGCTTTATACCAAGCTCTCAGACATACTCGGGGACAAGTAAATATCCACCAGCAGAACTGTCCACTCAGGTCAAAGAAATATAAATTTTACTATAACCCAAACGGGATTCAAACCCCCACACTCACAGCAACATTGCCTAGCTGCTAGGCCTCACACAAAACCAGTTGGCCACTGCTTCCAACCCAAAAGAGTTGGTCACAGTAACTGACTTAGATGTTTCAATTCTGTGCGTGACCTAACAACACGGTATACGTGGAGCAGACGACACACAGACACAGTACACACACACAGTACACACATATATAGTAATCAGAAAAGCACGAAGCTTTTTACTGAGCTATCAGACAGACTCGGGGACAAGTAAATATCCACCAGCAGAACTGTCCACTCAGGTTAAAGAAATATAAATTTTACTATAACCCAAACGGGATTCGAACCCCCACACACTCACGGCAACATCGCCTAGCTGCTAGGCCTCACACAAAACCAGTCGGCCACTGCTTCCAACCCAAAAGAGTTGGTCACAGTAACCGACTTTGATGTTTCAATTCTGTGCGCGACCGAGCAACACGGTGTGCGTGGAGCAGATGACACACAGACACAGTACACACACATATAGTATCGGAAAAGCACGAAGCTTTTTACTGAGCTATCAGACAGACTCGGGGACAAGTAAATATCCACAGCAGCAGAACGGTCCACTCAGGTTAAAGAAATATAAATTATACTAAAAAAAACCAGGATTCGAACCCCCATAAACTCACGGCAACATCGCCTAGCTGCTAGCCCTCACACAAAAAGCAGTCGGCCACTGCTTCCAACCCAAAAGAGTTGGTCACAGTAACCGACTTAGATGTTTCAATTCTGTTCGCGACCTAACAACACGGTATACGTGGAGCAGACGACACACACACACAGACACACACAGTACACACATATATAGTAATCGGAAAAGCACGAAGCTTTTTACTGAGCTATCAGAGAGACTCGGGGACAAGTAAATATCCACAAGCAGAACTGTCCACTCAGGTTAAAGAAATATAAATTATACTATAACACAAACGGGATTCGAACCCCCACACACTAATGGCAACATCGCCTAGCTGCTAGGCCTCAAACAAAACCAGTCGGCCACTGCTTCCAACAAAAAAGAGTTGGTCACAGTAACCGACTTGGATGTTGCAATTCTGTGCGCGACAGAGCAACACGGTGTGCGTGGAGCAGATGACACACAGACACAGTACACACACATATAGTAATTGGAAAAGCACTAAGCTTTTTACTGAGCTATCAGACAGACTCGGGGACAAGTAAATATCCAACAGCAGAACAGTCCACTCCGGTCTCAAGAAATATAAATTATACTATAAAAACAGGATTCGACCCCCACACACTCACTGCAACATCGCCTAGCTGCTAGGCCTCAACACAAAACCAGTCGGCCACTGCTTCCAACCCAAAAGAGTTGGTCACAGTAAGCGACTTAGATGTTTCAATTCTGTGCGCGACCTAACAACACGGTATACGTGGAGCAAACGACACACAAACACAGTACACACACACAGTACACACATATATAGTAATCGGAAAAGCACGAAGCTTTTTACTGAGCTATCAGACAGACTCGGGGACAAGTAAATATCCACCAGCAGAACTGTCCACTCAGGTTAAAGAAATATAAATTATACTATAACCCAAACGGGATTCGAACCCCCACACACTCACGGCAACATCGCCTAGCTGCTAGGCCTCACACAAAACCAGTCGGCCACTGCTTCCAACCCAAAAGAGTTGGTCACAGTAACCGACTTAGATGTTTCAATTCTGTGCGCGACCACTAACAACATTGTGTACGTGGAGCAGACGACACACAGACACAGTACACACACAGTAGATACATGATAAATTTAAAATTGAATAGATTAATGGTTTCCTTCATTACAGACCCGCCAATCGCTACAATCAGGACGAAAGTGATGGTAGAGTTGTCGAAGGAAGACAACACATTGCCTATTGTTCAGCAATCGCAAATCCAGAACCAAGTTTCTCTTGGATAAATGCACCAGGACATGATATCGACACCGGCTCTTCGCTCACTCTTTCAGACGTCAAAAGAGAACAACGAGGGACATATACTTGTATCGCAACAAATACATTTTGGGATTATTCGACAGGATACGGGAATACGTCGATCGCACTGGACGTTCAGTGTAAGAATTACTACTAACAATGGTGTTCATGTGATAGGTTTATCAATCATGCATTTGGAGCTTTAACTTTTGACTTTTATCTAAAATTGAGGACACCTCTCCTTTCGTCTTCTCAAAACATCGTCTTTTAACCCACTTATCGTTTATCATTGATGTCCATGTAATGGCAAAAAATGGATATAAGTTCTCTTTTCCAGTTACACTATCGAATTATTTTAACCACTATGAATGAATTCCACAGATAACCCGGATGTTGAACTCCGCTATTACGGTAATATCGACGAATCCGGCAAAGTCATAGAAAAGGACAATTTTAGTATCATTTGCATGGTGGTAGACTCCAATCCAGAGGTGGAGACAATTTCTTGGGACTATTCGATCGCTGTAGATGTTTGGTTAAATTTTACCTCAATTACTCGAAGCAAGAGTGATGATTATATTTGTACTGCAAATAATACATTCTGGGACAACACAGTCGGCAGTTGGAAGGAAAAGATTTCTGTCGACGTCCAATGTAAGTCAATAAACATGATTGATTCTATTTGTATGGGGTCAATTCGAAGTCTTACTGCCTTAATTTGTGCAAATTGAATGATTGATTAACTGTTACGCATATTGATAAAATGTGCAATTAATATCGATATCAACATAAAGCGTCAATCGGGGTTTAAGGCTTAAATATTTCTCAGAATGCAACACATACCACATTCATGTTCTCATGCCAGATATTAGAAATCATAGAAAACGCACATTTCAACAACTAAAATATTGAACACTGTATAGAAGATCTTTTGCAAAGGAGTGTTTTTCCGGGTCATTATAACCTCAGCCTGGTGACAGTTAATTATATTTTCAACCATTCAAGTCTTCTTTAGAAACTCCTAGTAAACCAAAATTAATTTAGATTAAATGTTTTTTGTAGTATTAATAGTATTTACTTTGGATGTTCACTGTTGACATACGATAGCGTAAGTACATACAAGATGTTAGTATACACAATATGTTTTTCATATATGACACTTTATGTTCATTGCACGCAGGTCACGAATGGGTCGTTTGGTGTAAGGAAGTCGTAAAATAGCAATGCACGTGCTTTTAAACAATTTACTAATTAAAACAATGTATTTCCCGTTTTCTCTGTTTCATAGATCCGCCTTCCGTCAACGAACAGAACGTGTCTTGTGTAGAACACGACAATAATGTCAGCTTCTCGTGTGAAGTAGATTCGAATCCATTGCCTTCGTTTTACTCGTGGACAAGAAATGGCGATTTCCTGTCACTTGAACGTACCTATGTCATCAACAGAGTGAATCGGTCAGACTCTGGAAAATACACCTGTACAGCAACAAATACTTTCCATGATGGTAGTAATACTACTGGCGATGGTGTTACAGAACTCATTGTCCAATGTAGGTCAATAATTTTGTATGATGTTATTCCAATGCATTGAAATAACTAAGCATGCCTTAATATCTTATCATAACCTTCACCACTACCATTGTCGCCATCGCCATCATCATCATCATCATGGTCATCATCATGTGATTAATCAAAATAAGGTCTTCGTTGCTATAGCCGTTGGTATATCGAATTTAAACAAACTGCTTTCCGAAATCGGCATTTCGTAAACCTTCGATCAGCTGACGTGCATTTGCATGCTTACGGGGAAGCGCTGGGCCAGTGATATGGTGCTAGGGTGGGCTGTGCCGAGAGAATACGACACAACGTGCTGGTCGAGCATATGTAAGCATACCTTTGATCTTCGTCAAGTACAGAAATACATGACAGGTCGTGTAACCAGTTTTTTTACGGATTTTCTGGTCAGAAAAACCGGAAGTGAACATTGTTATTTTCCTCATACTCTAAATCTGTGCTCTCAGAAAATTTACTAAACAGGCGAGTTAAGCTATACTCATACGCATCCCCGCTTTCAATTTACCGGAGGCTACTCTGATCACTGCTAGATTACGCATCAGTCGCTGAGATCTTAAGTACTGTAAAACGCAACGCAGAATAGCTTGCACTTTCAATACATGTAACTTTTTTCACATATTCACTCGAAGACATAACGACCCACACACACCAAATTAACACAAACTCATCGACTTTAAACGTATAACTTGATATTAGTTAGAATTAGAAACTCTTGACAGTTTTATAAGTTAATTTTCAATCGAAACACCGTAAAATCAATGGTGGTCTGACAAGTGACCGTCTTGATTTGGAAATTCTGTTTTTAGTAGGAGAAGAGCGCATGGGCTACGTCTACCGTCGCCTGCGATTTCACTGCTTGAGGCGGTACCCTGGCTTTGTTCGGTGCAACTTTGTTTCACTTTTGTTTTAAACATCTAAAACCTCTCAAAATCTGACAACATTTCATACTAAACACGAGCAACAATAACAATGAGAAAAAACACAAATATTGTTCACATAAAACGTATAATGAAACGAGCTTAAAAACATCCCTCTCGAAAATAAAGTACGTGAAACTTTCTCTTCCGATCAAAGCTAGGATGTCGAGGTTGCGACGTTTCCATCGTTGCTTCTTCTTGGTTATTCTCGTTAGATGGTCGTCACTTCAATGCATATCTTGACCACAGCCATAGATGATAGATGATCACGTTTACACCTCGAGCAAAAATAGCCGACCAGCCGGAACAAGGTCTGCAAGGTCCACTTAGTAGGAATCACTGCATTATATTTGAAACCGCACCCTCAGCCGGGTTAGCTGCTTTAAACCATCCAATTGGAACGCTATCTTCTATGACTGTGGTTCAGGTATACTGAGGTGACTAGCAGCTAAGAGGGTCTCACTTATTAAGAGAACGTTGGCCAACCTAACCAGGATTGGTCAATCATGGATAGTAACTTTATTTCTTTTTAAAGTTGCAATATGGATCAGAATTGACCTTCATATTTCGAAGATTTAACTTATAGAAAAATCCGTAACAATTTCATTTGCAGATTCGATCATTAACAGGAATACTTGGATGACTGTAATTTGACTAAATTGATTTAATTTCCGAATAGATTGCTGTTTTGGTTCGTAATGTTTGCGAGGGTAAAGCACAGAATTTCTACTATTTCTACATTTCTACTATTCGAATATGTACGCATGCGTATCTGGTGCATGGTAACGGTTTGCGAATTCGCAACATCGTGTCGACATGCCGAGCCTTCCCACAGGCAAGCAGTCAGGAAGGCCTCTGCCCGCTCCCTGGACGTCTCTACCGACTGATTCAGCCTAGTATAAACGGAAGAAATCAGCCAAAAAATGTCAGCAAAATAAACATTGTATGGTCAGATTGAAAGATGGGACCAGGAAAATAGTGAAAAGCGACTACTGTACCATGTCAAGCAGGCAGACTGTCTACAGTTTCTCGTGAAAATACCAACGTTACCACTGTGTATTGTGCTTCCACCTACCGAGCCACTGGCTCAATGCTCGTGGGCGAGTGCGAAAGCACGAGGTAAATTTTTAGATGCAAGGGCAACAGCTGAAGTGGCTGCCGGCAGTCTGCGTCGACGTAGCGCCCAGCAAAGTTTTTAATCGATTGATACTGGCAAGACCCTCGAGAAATAGGAGATCTGTTGAATCTGTCAGTGCAGTGTCACTAATGTTAGCATGGCTTGTTTGTTCCCCCAGCCATTTCACCCCGTCTCAGTGTAGTCTCATTGACATGAGCAGGGCTTTATGCGATTTTGATGACCAATCAATCAAAATTTTAAGTTCATTTCTGATCGGAGTTAGGAGACGATTTCAAACTTAATATGTTGCGAGTGCAGACATAATCCAGAATGACGTATTTAACGGCAGTCCGTGTGATGATCAACTTCGCTAGCCAGTGATGTTTCCTCGGGCAAGGACCCTATTGTCCCTCGGAACATCTGAAATGCAACGTCGACCTACCAACACCATATGCAGACCCGACGATGTGTAATGTGAACCAGGCCATAGTCCTTCCGCAAGGAAATAATTATTATTCAATAGAGCTACCACATCACTTAGAGTGTTAAGAATTCATTGATAATGTGGAATCCTTCAGTCAAATAGGCATTTTTCGGAAAAAAAGAAGAACTAGTCTCCATCGTCTCATTTACGACTCGTCGACACGCTTACATTGCCATGCAAGACCCAACTGAGGGGCAGGACAGTTGCCTATCTTCTGCAGTGGCGTATGACACTGAACTGTACAAAGCTGTCAAATAAATATACAGTGCAGATGCTTCGCCTTATAATATAACAAAAAATGTAACAACATGGCAACGTGGTAAGGATTGCGATTGCGAAAACGCCGTCAGGCGGTGAACACAACCAGAAATGCGTACGTGGACGCTCGATCGAACAGACGCAGTACTATGCATATGACGCACCGCATATGTATCGGTGAGAAAAATAGACAATTATTTGTAGAGCTGTACTTTATATCATATTGATATATGTATATTTCCGAAACATTATAACGCTACCAAAGTTAGGCCAACGTGTTAACATATCGCCCTTTCAACGTGCACTCTATGGAGACGTCATTAATCTTGATGGTATCGTATTGTCGGGTGCACAGCAAAATCGCCAATGTTTTTGTTTTGAAAGTTTGTTCACAAAACAGCTTTGCTAGGCGGTCGTAACGTATCAAAATGAACGTATTTTTTGTACCGGGATCGGAGAGTTCTTCATCGTAGCATGGTCTATTTGCTTTAGTTTTACGAAAAAAATCGACAATGTAGATCCATAATGCAACTTTAAGGTCACCGACCCATATACAAGGAGAGAAGATAGAGAATCAATCCAAGTTCACTTGAACGTTCAGAAGCGCATTACTATGATATGGATAACTGAATAAATGAGTGAAAAGGAAAGATATAAAACATACATGATGGCAAGCTAATATGTAAATAATACATAGAAGATCAGTACATAATTGTTGTATTTTGTGGTTAGAGGAGCTATTGCTTTAAACAAATTAAAGAAACTAATATATATTTCTAAGTCTAGAGAATATATTTTATAGTTACAATTTAGCTGTAAATATTTTCAGAGGCTAGTAAACTTTTATTACTTAGGTACATAGTTTTGGTGTATTCATGGACCAACCAGTCTTGTTTACAGACACCCGTGACCCACAACCATGGTAAAGAAAGTGAGAGCATTTTCTTATTGCCGACCTCCTGGGCGATCCTGGCATAGCCAAGTCTGCATGAAAATAAAATGTTTTTTTTTTACGGATTTTGCCTAAGTGTGTCGCCCCATGTTTTCTAAATTACATAAAATATTATAGGTTTGTCGTGGTAGTCTTTTAGGAGACATTTCTAATCATTTGAAGCAGCAACTGATGCATCTACGCATATAAAAGCAAATCATGGAGGTGGGACACATTCACCTACAAATGCTTTTCTCGTCCTACACCATTTTCTTTAATTTTCTCGAATGTGTCGTATGATTGAAGGCCCAAATGTCTGAACAATATATAAAAATTGCAAAATCATTGAGTCAAAAACCTTAACCTTAAACCTTGAAACCTTAAAGTGTGTTTTGTAGCGTAAAATTATTACTTTTCTTGCTAGCACATGATAAAAGATTCAAAGCTTTAGTAACTTGTCCAGCAACTAGCTACAGCTTAAGAACAGATTGTCCTAAAAGAGAGTAACAATCCTAAATATTTATAATTTGACACAACTTCATCAATTATGGTATCACCAAGAATTATTTTCATGACTTGTTTGTCAGCCACTCCAGGGAAAGATAAGATTGTGTATAGATGGAAACGTCGCAATATCTTCATCGGATTTTAAGCATATCGATTGAAAACGAATTTCGAATGAAAAGAGGACGAATAGACCATGTTCCGACCGCGCGAGAAATTCCGAGATATCGCGAGAATATGTGGTTCGCAGTGGATGTGTTCTCGCAACACAGGACAAACTGCGTAAACAGGACAAGTCGCTAATTACGTTAAACACTGCATAAAATATATGAAGTTGCAATCTTCGCTCAGTTCTGCATTTTTCCTAGTTCCATACAAAGTTTGACTTGTATTACTAAGCTGGAAAGCTGTTTCTACGGGCATGTATTAAAGTCTCGCGAGATCTCGTATTCAGCGGAACATCGTCTATTGCATTATTAGAAGATGATAAAGTTGCGCATAATGTGATGGTGACCTTCTGTACACGTTTGGAATTCCTCTTTCTTAGCCAGCCATGCCTTCAATATATCGCGTTTATGTGACAATATAAATGTTTTGCTAGTCAAGTGTAAGGCGTCAGAATTAAATACAACTGCTTGAATCACCATTTCTTGACGAACGGCTCTAACTGAACGTTACCATGACTCTTCTTTCAAGATTTGGCGGACGTCACAATGACGACCACTCCACTGCACAACATCAAAGAAGGCAGTAACGTCACCATCTACTGCGAGGCCGTCAATGGGAACCCGAACCCCTACAAAATCAATCTGACATTTGAAGGCGAAACCATTGCAGAATCGGATAGACCGGCATTGTATCACAACCTCGCCAGTATTTCCAGAGCACAAGATGGCAACTACCAGTGCAATGCAATGACAAAATTTTACGACCAGAGAGAAGACTTGTCTACTGACGCAATGCAAATCACAGTGTTTTGTAAGTACTCAGGATTACGAGACTCCATGTTTCAATCTTATACTGGACGGCTATTTTAGGCCCCTCCCCACCAGTTTGAGTTATGAGTTGAGAAATCAATTCAGATTGATCATATGTCATTGTTTGATGATTGTCGTTGAATAAAAGGAAAGGAAACGTCTGCTTTACATTGCCCAGTTGTTATTCAATGACTGAGATATACCAATACTGGTATTTGTTGGACTATTCAAATGCAGCAAAATGAACGAACAATTATCAAGCGTCATTTATTTGTTACGTTCTGGAAAGCCTCTGCCTGCCTTGACGGTGCGAGCACAGCATCGTCAATTGATATGATAGCACGTAGAAAGAATCATATGACAACTTTTACTATGTGAAAACAAAAAGTAAAACTGTCAAACTGTTCGTTTGTCACATAAAAGACACTGAAATGGTATTTTATTTTCAGACTCGGCTCGCATCTCATCTGAAGAATCCCGTGTGTACGAAGCGAGTGTGGGCGATGACGTAAACATGGAGTGTACAGCCGACGGAAATCAAAGTCCAACGATTCGATGGTTCAACAATAGAAACGAAACCTTGCCTAACGGTGACGACAACATCAGAATAGAAAACGTCGTGGCTGGTGAAATTACAAGTGTGTTGACGCTAAAGATTGGTAGTTACTCCTTCGGTATCTACACATGTGAAGCTTACAACTTTGTAAGACCAAGCGACTACCAGTTTATGAGCATTAACGAAATAGGTAAGTTCCATAGAAACAGACTATTACGCTATCATTTCGAATGCATCGTCTTGAAAAGAAGCCCGAATGGCGACCAATGTGATGTACAAGATGAGGATAAAAATCATTATTACCCAATGTCTACGGCATTGAGCAGAATTTTTGTTACTTAAACGGATAAATATTTTGCATCGAAACCGTAGTGTCACAGTCATGAGCCTTTCATTTCCACAGAACATTTTGGCAACAATTATGCACCATATTTGTCACAGAAATACATTTCAGACAAAATTTTGAGTCGTTGAAGCTTTTACTATACCCAATAAACTGAAAGGGGTACAGGCCCGACCGACTCTAATCCCAGCTGTCTGCAACGAGTAAATATTTGGTAAGATCCGTCGACAATTGAGCTTGGTACGATACCCGATACTGCACCTCAAAGGCGATAGCATTGAAACGTTAAATGTTACTTGGCTGTTCAACTGGACGAATACAACTGATATCTTTAAGTTTATGATGTGAAAAGAAGAGGCATAGAAGGCAAAAACGTAAAGTCAGTATAACGACGATAGTAAATTTCCTTCGTTGCATGATAAGAAAACAAATTGAGAGAGATTGATATTCGATGGCCTTATACGAAGCGAGAATTAATGTCCGTCACCGTTTCTTTGATTTTCCTGCAATTGCCACAGTCTGACCCCTTTGTTTATTTCGCATCCTCTTATTTCTAGTTTGAATTGTCTGTCTGTGTGTCAGTATCTGTCTATCTATCTGTCTGTCCGTCTGTCTATCTGTCTGTCAGCCTGCCTGTCCGAAATTCGTTGTATCTCCCATTAGTGATTGAAAGTTTGACATTTAATTGATATTTGTTTTACTTCTTTTCATACAGGACAGTCAAGCACGGTAGTTATCATTATCGCTGTCTGTGCTACCATTGCTGTTCTTTGCTTTATCACAATCATATTTGTTGTACTACGAACAAAATTGAAACTAATTTGTGTTAATAGGGTGCACATACAGAACTGAAAGATATGACTATATGACGCGTGGATATTTTTGTAAAGATTTACTTTTTTATTGCCGAAAATAAACCAACAAACCATCTTTCATTAAACCCAGCAATATTCTAGCTTCTACTTTCTAAATTAAAATTATATTAATTTACAATAAAAGATATTAATTTCCCTTTATCATCAAGATAAAGATAGAGTGTAAAATTGTTATTCTCTGATTTTAAGAAAATCTCATCATAGCTAGTATCTAATATACAAGATTTATGATTGTCACACAATTTAAGTTCAGTAAATGAACTGCGTTAAACATTTCAGGGATTATGTTTCAAGTTGTATTTTAGATAAAGAAAATTGTACGAAGTTTGATTATTATGCTTTGTAAAGTTTTTTTTTCTTATATTTTCGATGACTTACGAAGTCACCCCACATTGTTCTGATTTTCATCGCTTTGACACGAAAGAGAAACAATTGTCATCGCTGTATTACGAAACTGATATTTTGAAAGCATTAGGATAATTAAGTATTGTTGGTAATGACTTCAGCAAAATGTGCAAAGGTGTTAAAATTAACCCCCTTAAAAAGAATTTCAAAAGTACATGAATTTTATTCAATGTATAAAACTTTGACAATAAAGCCTATATTTTCAGAATGTACTTTTGCAAACGATTACAAAATTTAGCAAAGTTGCGGGAAAAGGAGTGGTTTTGATTATTTTGATTACAACAGTCAGGAATCATAAATGAGTGTTATCTGTGCTCACACTGAAACTACCACTTTATTGCAGATGTCTAATCATATTTCAACTAAAGGCTAAAACTCTTATAGTTACAAAATTTTCAAATAGCGTTTTTGTGTGAACGGTCTGCTAGAGTAGAAGTTGACATTGCATGTACTCATTAGGCTCTTTCAAGGATTCTAACT
Organism: Ptychodera flava; assembly: GCF_041260155.1. Classification (NCBI taxonomy): domain Eukaryota; kingdom Metazoa; phylum Hemichordata; class Enteropneusta; family Ptychoderidae; genus Ptychodera; species Ptychodera flava. The sequence goes on from NC_091930.1 coordinate 31,619,846, forward strand.
GATTCTAAAATTAATGATAAATTTGTATTACAATATTTATTTTAGATCACTGACAGTAACCTTCCAAACTTCCCCCAACCTGAAAAAAACACGAAAAAAAACAAACAAACAAAGAAACAACAAGAAAAAAGATAAAAGAAAGAAGTTCTCAGTGTTTTCGGAACAACTAATATTACCTTAGCTATTTTTAATGTGAACTTGATATCCTGTAGCGAACACCTTGTGATTTTGACTTTGACGAATAACAAAAAGTGAATTTCTACATTTGTAGTAGCGATTTAATAATCATCGTTTTATACATATTGATGGTCTGGTACATATTATTTCAGTCAATCATTGGCTTGTCACTTCTGCTGTCACAGTTGTCACTCTCGATTTCATCTACAATGACGGCGTTCAGAATATAATTCGTGTCATGTAGCCTAAGTAAATTATAAGTTACATAAATGGGAGAACTCAGATGAACACGTTCATTCCTAAGCAGGATAAACAAGTGGGAGAACACTCAATTGACATTGGAACACTAAAGTCAACCTGGTATAAGGAACAATCTTAAGAAAACACAACAACGCTCCTCATAAAACGGCAGCTGCGTTGGTTACTCTGAAATTATATATGGGTACCGTGAGCGAGAAAAAAAAAGACAAAGGCAGATCCGGATAGTGTCTCAACACCTGAATTGCTACTAAAAATTTCATTGTATAACAGAATGCTTTGCTGGAGGGGGACCTTTTGAACAAACAAAAGCGTTGTCACCCTGTAAGAGCTATTTAAGGGATATTTATCCGACAGCCGACCAGCTTCTGTGTTGTTTACTGACTGCTAACATACTTATAATTTGAAAACAGCCATGTTCTTATTATACGTATATCGATCTTGCTGTCTCATTTTAGTTGGTTTCTTTGATTTAAAAATGTTGTGGATTTGGTACTTTGTAACAAATTGGTCAATGGCGCGAATCAAGCTGTTTTCATACCAAGTCACCAGCCGTTAAAATTGTTGACCTGACTGCCCTGCTGTTAAAGTAAAATAAAGGGGTCAATGATTTTAAAAGAAGCTGACCCGACATTTCTGCAGCGAACAGTACTTTGCATATCTGTTTAAAAATAGAACCTGCAATGCACCCATTCAGAAGGTTAGCTGGGCGATAACCCTCTTAAAAACACCGAGAATCGTTGAACGCCTACCTAAGTTTGGTGATGTTATTTTAATTTCTTCGTGGTGGCGCCATTCAATATGCCACTTATGTAAGCTATGCCTCAAGATAATGTCGCGGTGGAAGAGGTGGGTTTTGTGTATTTTTTTTTTTTTTTTTTTTTTTTTTATCATTTCTCAGTGACTAGGTCATCAACGAACAATTTATTCAATTCACAAATATAATGTATCAAGTCACTGGCTTCACGCGGTGTTTTCTGATGACTTTTGCAATACTTGAAACATGTGATTTTGAGTTTCAACATTGTCGGAAATTTGCCATGACACACCTTTTAATTATTTCGAAGAACATTATTAGAATTTCTTGCTGTTATAGTTCTTACAGTCACAATGTTTCAGGCCATGGTTGATAAAATTAAATTTCTTTGTCAGGCCAGTCGATATCACCAATTACCTACATATGCGTCCTATGTAAGCTTACAATATGGAGAGAGAGAGAGAGAGAGAGAGAGAGAGAGAGAGAGAGAGAGAGAGAGAGAGAGAGAGAGAGAGAGAGAGAGAGAGAGAGAGAGAGAGAAGAGAGAGAGAGAGAGAGAGAGAGAGAGAGAGAGAGAGAGAGAGAGAGGAGGGAGGGAGGGAGGGAGGGAGGGAGGGAGGGAGAGAGGGAGGGAGAGAAAGAGAGAGACAGAGAGAGACAGAGACAGAAAGAGAGACAGACGACAGAGACCGAGGGGGAGAGATTGAGAGGAAGGGAGGGAGTGCATGACGCTTCGGATGACAACACAGAAAGGCTGTCCCTGATCCTGTCTCTAGAATGTCAACTGTAATTTTGAAAACATGGTCGATGCATAACACAATATATTGCCATCCATACAACAACATTATTTTCACTTATATATTACATTATATTATATTACATTACATTACATTACATTACATTACATTTCTTTTTATTACAAACAGGCCATTTACTATGAGGAATGCCCAATTAGCAACTCGAGGTTATAAAGAAACAACTAAAATAACACTCAACTTCTAAAGTAAAAGATATTTCCCCTTAATACTTTTGGTTAGAGACTGAATCATTCGCAAAGCATCTCCACAACGTGAACGTCCTTTTAGAATAGTGCCGAGGCAATGTCATCGATGGTAACTTACTTTTTGTGCAATGATGCGTAGTGGGGAGTGGTTCATACACAAGCGGCAACTTGTTCATTATGTACACTACATGTAATTGTAACCAGGGCAACGTGACGGGCAGTCCATAACGTAGAAAGAGTTTAAGCTTTCAGTATTAAAATTATTAAAATAAATGAAGACTTGATTCGACTTTTTACCTAGTGTTGTGAATCTGCATGTTTGCGTTAGAGGCAAGGGGCTACACTGCATGAAGCTTTTCTGGTTGAGTCTTCATTATGATAGGTTTATGGTCAATCGAAAATATGTCGCCGCACGGGAAGTCGAGAAAATTGTCATTACTAAATATGACAAAATTTTACTTTCATTACTACCTCAGACAACTTGTTGTAGTTGAAGGAGTTTGACTAACTCTTACCTATGTCTCACGAGATCAACTGTCGATCGCTGTCACGATCATTGAACGTGACGTTATTGGATAATTCCGGTCCTGCTACGCCTAATCACACACAAAGATAGACAGACTGGTAACGGCTATTGTTTAAGGCGTGAAGCGGTTACGTAAGCAATCCATGTTTGCCTCGCCTCATGAAGCTCTCGGCTCTCTTTTCCGAAGAGTGCCGACCATGCATCCTTCGGTAATTTTCGGATTTTCACCAATTGTTAAGCGAAAGTATGTTCGACAAAGTTTGTGTTGTTGTTGTCGTGTGGTGCTGAGCGGAATTGACGTGCTGGCGAAAACGGGAGTGTTTTGAGCTTCAGGAAAGTGAGTTTTACCGTTTTAAAAATTCCTCATATTTTTATGAATATATAATGAGTGTGTTTGAACCAAATTTGAAAGTCTTTTATCGATACTGTCTGGTTTTACTCAATGGTTTACGGTAAGTCATACCGTCTTTTACACGTGCGTCAAGGAAGGACATGTTTAGAAACTGCTGGCGTATTATGTTTTGATTGGTTTGAAGCAGTGTTTCTGGCCTGAGAGCTCACAAAGTAACTATGGTTGCTACGCGACTGACAGTACGATGTCATCTCGTCGTATATTTCGCATAATCCCGTGCAATTATCAACCACAAACAAAGCCTCCAAAAAGTTGAACACCCTTGAAGCTCATTTTAATATCAAAAACCAATAGTCTACCGAGACGACCATGGAACAAAAGGCATGCCGCGTTACTAGTCTGTCTATGTTTGTCTGTGGCCTAATCACTGCCGAGATTGAAAGTGGAAACGTAATGGTAAATAATTCATTTATTTCAACATATTTATGAATGTTTCAAACTAGTTTAATAGAATTTCCAGGAGCAATGACCAAATTTCGATATTTATGGTTCTCTACTCCTGAATTCGATTTCAGTATTACCAATTACGAATCGATAAAATAATCCTGGGGTGTTATAAACGGGGGGGGTTTTAGAATCGGAGGAATACGGTATGTAGATTATGTACTCTTTCACATTGACGATTCGGTAATGGTTGTTAATTGGTGTAATTTGTGGAAGCTTAACCCTAATGCCCTGACTACCTGGTGTTTTCGATCGGGTTCAAACTCACAACCTACGGTGTTCTGTCACCTACCGGGGAAGCAACAGTCTGAAAGAGAACCGCTCAGTAAAATCCCCGCTCCCCAAACGAGTTGATCAATAACTGAGCTAAGTTATTGCATTTTTCTGACTGTGACCCCTCCATGCGTGCAGTGTTCTAGAATACAAACTTGTTTCCTTCACCAACAAGATAAATTATTTCGTATGATTTCTCTATAGATGGTTGTCAGTTGAATAGAGTGTTTGAGATCAAAAATTTTCATGCTACCGTGGTTTCTGATCTATAATTTTATTCGAAAAGCAAATTGAAGAATGTGTAAACGATCTTTCATAATGCTCCGTTTGATAATGAGATCGTATATTTTCCGAGAGCTTTGATATCCCTGTATGTATCTTTAGTAAGAAGCAGATTAGAGTACTGCTTTCCGGCCTTGTCCCCAACTGCCAATATTATAGTCACTGTTTAGACAAAGCTCAAAAACCAATTCTGAGAGATATGTTTTTTAAGTTTATTGGGTAAATAATCGTACTGTCCTGCATGCATTTTAATCTTCCCTTTCTTTCGCTTCGGCGGAAATTTTTTGAGCTTTTTTTAAACGGTATTATTTTGAGACAGTTTCTTGACTCTACCTTTTATTTCATATTAAATTTTATGCACCACTCAGACGCCTCCGGGCTCCGTCACCATTTCAATTTCCTCTTTGCAGATTAAATAAAATAAAATTTGCTTTCATCCCGAGGACTATTACACTTTGTTATAAGATTTCTTTCGATATATTTTTACCTTCTACTACTTGTAAAACAATGTGTCTAGATTGTTTCTTCCTAGAGTCAATTGTTTGTATATGTTCTGTACATATCGTATTACCAATTCTTTATCTATTTAAACCCAATGTGTAATATAAGCCTGTATGTTGTAAGCTTGCCTCTACCTTAATAATGCAAGTCACCATATTTATTCAAAATTGTTGGTCCTACGTAAACTGAAATATATTTCTTATACTAGTTTGTCACTCCTGTTTGAAATTAATGTGAATTTTCCTCAAAGGTTATCAAACAGATACCTAAATTTAAGCGTACTGACATTTCCTTTCCTAAAGTAGACTGCCACCATCGGATTGTGATTAACATGATCGTGAAATACAATCTACACAGAATGACGAAGCGCCCCCACGGATGTATAAATAGCTCTGTTTCTTTAGACGTTTTAGCTTCCGTGTTTGTGATAAGTGAGGCTTGTGATCTTTCCAAGCTAGGTAGAGATGACTAAACAAGACGTTTGATGTCGGCTAAATATTTTTAAAGAACATGTTCATGTTATCTTTATTGTACCAGCCTCGTAACTTCAGGTACGTTGACGTTATCAAACACTCACTGGAACTTTCGGTGACATTGCTACTCGTAAACAGTGGGTATAATTGTCGATAACATGAACTTCCGCTATGAGAGTGTTCAAAGAACTTTCCTAATACGTCATTCTTAATTTCTCTGAATTAGACACGTTTACACGCTTGAAAAACCAAAGTTGCCATATGTTTATTTACATATACAAGTTCACTCCGATGAAGATGTCATTCTTAAGCAGACTAAAAGGTTAGAAAAAACTCCGTTCAAATTGGCCACCAGTCGATTGGGAATAAGGAACAATCTGTAGAAATCGTACAACGCTCCCCACATAAAGAGAACTGCGCATGCGTTAGTACCTCTGAAATTATGGGCACCATGTGCGACAAGGCAAGGCAAAAGTAGGTCTGGTTAGTGTTTAAACGCCTGAGTTCATGAAAATGAAATCTATGTTATATTACACATGCTTTGCGGGCTCGAAAAACGTGTTGTTACCCAGCATGAGCGATTAAAAGTATATTTTTGTGACAGTCAACATGCTTCTGTGTTGTTTGCTGACTACTAACATACCCTTAATTGTTATTACGAAAACATTTAATTTGAAAATGTCCATGTTTTGATTATGAGTATCTCGATCGACTGTCTCATTTTATTTGGTCTATTTTATGTAAAGACTGTTTGGATACGATAGTTTGTGACAAATTAGTCAATGGCGCGAAGTAAGCTCTTTTCATAACAAGTCACCGGCCATTAAAATTGTCAACCTGACTCTTCTGCTCTTACAGTAAAATAAATGGTTCAGTGTTTTAAAAAGACGCTAAACCACTATTTGTGCTATAAGTAGTGCTATTCTTAGATATTTAAAATATAACTTACAATGCAGCCATTCAGAAAGTTTAGAGAGCCGTGATAAATCTTGTTAAAAAACTCTAAGTGTATATCAGTGGAAGGTAAGATCAGTTCAGCGAAGCGTCTTGAATTGGTCACCTATTTATTTTGCTTGCGAGATTGGCGGCGCCATCCAAATGAATGCATATATGTGACCTATGCGTCCAGATAATGTTGCAGTCGAATGGATAGGTTTGTTACTATTGTATTCATTACATTTCAAGTCATTTTTAAATGACTAGGTCATTGACGAGCAATGTATTTTTTTCGTATCATGAATCAAGTCATTAAATTTACAAAGTATACTTTTAGTACATCGCTTGCTTATTTAAGAATACTCGATGTTTTGTTAATATTTGACCACGACATATGAACGATACATACATATATACACACCTACATGCATAGATACATACATAGATACATTCGAGATATGATAGATAGACAGACAGACAGACAGAGTCAGTCAGACAGTCAGACAGACAGACAGACAGACAGACAGATAGATGGATAGATAGATAGATAGATAGATAGATAGATAGATAGATAGATAGATAGATAGATAGATAGATAAATAGATAGATAGATAAATAGATAGATAGAAAGATAGATGCATTCATGCACGCACATACATACATACACACATACATACATACATACATACATACATACATACATACATACATACATACATACATACATACATACATACATACATACATACATACATACATACATACATACATACATACATACATTATGTTATATCTCAACACGTCAGTCTGGGGAGTTTACTCACTGCTGAGAGATACGTCGAAATCTTGGACAGAGTAGAGACTCACAAGTAGTTAGATGTTAATCAGTGGTGGTTAATTGCATAAGTGTTACAGTGGTTTGCTTTGAAGTATTGGCATTACGCAAAGTAGCCTTTTTGTCTAAATTGAGGAGTTGCAAACGCTGTCAGGTGTAATTATCAGCTGAGCAGTAATTCCAGTCGACCACAGAGAAATCAACCCTGCCAAAGTTGAAACATTGTCTTGCAGGAGGTCAGACATGGTCCGAAATATAAAGTTATAAATTAAAGTAAATTTGTAATATAAGCTTGATTAGATTGTATGTTGTATGCTTGCCTCTACCGAAATAATGCAAGTAGCCGTGTTTATTCAAAAATTAATGGTCCTACATACACTAAAATATTATTCCTTCTTATACACCCGCGTTTTAAATTGATGTCAATTTTCCTTAAAGGTTATCAAACATATAATCTAGATTCAAGCGCACTGACCTCTCTTTTTCCACAGTAGAGTGCCACCATCGGCTTGTTATGAAAATAGTAAAATACAATCTACGCAGAATGACACAGCGCCCCCACAAATGCATACATTGCGGTGTTTCGACACGCATTTTTGTAGCTTCCTTGTTTGTACTTAGTGAGGCTTGTGATCTTACCATCCTAGGTAGAGGTGACTAAATGAAACGTATCATGTCGCTAAATCTTTTAAGGAACACTTTGCTGTTCATTGATCTTCGTTGTATCTTGCCTCGTAACTACAGGTAAGTTGACGTTATCAAACGCTCGATTCAACTGTCGTGAAATTGCTATGTGTGAACAAGTTGGTATACTTGTCGTGAACAGAAATTTCTCGCTATTAGAATGTTCAAAGAATGGCCTAATACATCATTCTTGACATCTTTTAATTAGACAAGACTACACTTGAAAAGCCCAACTCTTCGTTTGTTTATTCACATAAACAACCCCACTCCGATGAACACATTCATTCCTTGGTAGGACATTGAAACGCTAGTCAAGCTAAGTAGAGGTGACTAAATGAAATGCATCATGTCGACTAAATATCTTAGTGAAGATATGGCTGTTCATATCATCTTTGTTGTATATTGCCTCGTAACATTTCGTAAGTTGAGGCTACTAAACCCTTATTGGATCTTTCGAAATTCGTAAACTAGTGAGTTTAGTTGTCGTTCACAAAAAAAATCCTGTAGGATAGTTCCTGTTATGACAATCGTCTTTATTTCTTTATTTTCCCCAGGGCAATGTTCTTCAATCGTAACTGGTCCGATCGACACCGTATCATTTAAAGGCTATGCTTCACAGTTAAACTGCACTTTAGACAGCTACACATCAGATGCCGCATGGGGGTATGACGATGGCGCTTATCAGCGAATAACAAGCGATAAAACTGTATACGATAATTCATATAAACTCATTACAGATGAAAGCGAAGATCAGTACATTTATAATATTTACATCAATCAGGCGGAGTTGAGAATGGATCTGATACATATTGTCGAATATGGGGAAGTGCTGGAGAATACTATGAGGCTAGGCTATTTGTTCTAGGTATTGTTACCGTTCTTAGGGACCAAAGCTAACTGGGCATTGACACATACACGTTGCAAGTAAGAGTAGCGACTGCCCGTATCGCAAAAACAACTTAACACATTGTTGAGGGTAGTAACACCCAGTACATGATACATTAGGATTTGAATTGACAATGGTGACCATATTGGATTTCAAGAAAATCCACTCTCACACTCTCATACATACAGGGGAAAACCACGTTTAATTTTTGCGAAGAATGCTATCACTTAGTTTGCTTAAATTTAATAATCAAAATGAGAATATGCAAGTGACCTTGGACACCATATTGAATTTTCAGAAAATAGTTAAGTCTATACAAATCCTCTTTTCAAGAACGATTTGTACTATCTGAATTACAACTTGCTCAGATAATTATCAGGAGTGCCATCAAGTTAACACAGTGCTTTACACTCAGTCGCGAGCTTTGTAACCACAATCAACATAAAATTTCAATAAATCTTTTCAATCTTAACAAACAGACCAAACGGACTAGTGTTGCACCGAAATTTCGCGCCATACATTTTTCAATAACCCTCGATGACCATGAACTAGTTTCAAAAAACTCATTAACTAAAACTTGAAGGCTATATGGTTATTTTTTTTCCGGTTGGATATTAATTACTTTTGTGCCAAATTAATTTCCCTCCAACATACATGATAAGTTTACCAAACGAGTCTGTATCTCAGTAACTATAGGATTATTATACATACCAGGAGAACTTTTAGTCCACATAATCTGTTTATCAGTTAATTGCGTCATTTTGTTTGTCGTGAAATCAATTAAAGGATATATGTCCAAGGCTACATCAGAAGTAATTTTAGGTAATTCATATCAAGATATTACAAGTTTGCAGCTTTTGATTCCTCACACACGTAATTTTACGTAATGAAGATAGGCTTCGGGGACAGATATTCAGAGTCTAATAAAGGTTTTACATTGTTTGTCTACTGCTTGTTGGGCTATTTTAAAGCTTATAACGTCCATAAAGGTTTCACCACCGTTGTTTTGTAAAATTCGTGAATTGTATCTTCCTCAAAGAGATAAGAGACAGAAATGAATACCTTTTTAATTTTAAATAACATAAAACTATTGTACTTTCGAGTATCAGTAATGTGTTGTGAAATCTGTTACTATAATTCTTGATTTTGAAGCTTTATGGTAAGAAATATTACCCGAGAATATTTTCATTTTCTTGAGGCATACTGCCTTAAAATAGTATTTTCTGTTTTTTTTACCGTTGCGATAGCTGATGGTCCAGCATGTGATCTCTATCCATCACGATATGTTGTTGCTGGTGAAATTGCAACATTTAACTGCAGTGTTCAAAACGGAATTCCTCCCGGTGAACTTGTCTGGTATGCAGACGGAATGGTGAAATCTCGAGAAAACAGTTCAGAAATTAATGTATGGTATCCTGTGTTTCGGAAAGAAGACAATGGTACGATGGTAAACTGTCACTTAGAGCATGAATCAATTCTACCTTCAGTTGAAGAAGTCGCACGCTGTGGAGAAGATTATGTTGTAATCGTACAATGTGAGTTGAACACGCTAATCTATGTGTTTTGTTTCTTATTTCTGAAAGAGAAGTTTTGTAAAGCGAGACTGGAAATCTACCAGACGGCAATGATTTACATTAGGCTAACCAAGGTTCTAAATTCGACAATGTTTAATTTGAGTTGATACATTCACCCAATTCAAGTTCCCATGGTGTAGCCAAAATAAATCAATTTTTTTCATGTTTGTTTGGTACAAAATCACCAATTCTTACTACTTCATAATGAAGTTATATGCAATACTATTTGGATTCATAAATGGTAACTGGCGAGAAAACGTATATTTTAGATGACGACGAATTACAATGTCGTAAACACCTGATCCTTCTTTTACAGCCATGTTATGGAGCTTCTCAAATATTTTCCTTTATTTTCCGTGATATTGTCCCTTCTTAACCCGGCGAATGATCACTTCAGTATGCGTTAGAGTGTGAATGCATTTGCCGATACTATATACATGCTAAAATAAAACAAAATGATTGCATGAGGGAGAGTTATTAAGTAAACAAAAAAATGACTACTTAAGTGTTAGATCCCTATTTTATCTGAAGCGAGACCTGACTGAAGGGTGCCGGAAAAAACACGGCAAATGTATGTTTATTTGCTACCTCGCAGTAAAACAATTCTATTGATATGCCTTTATATAGTTTTGCATTAAATCCTTGGCTTCATTTCTAGACCCACCGACTATCAATATAACCAACACTACTAGAACTGTAGTCTTTGAAGGAGAGCGTTTCGTCGCAATATGCGATTTGGAACAAATAGGCTTTCCTGAGGAAATCAAAGAATGGTATTGGATTGGTCCACGTGATGAGATATATCATAACAACACATTGGTTATTGAAAATGTAACAGGGAACATAGAGGCAACTACAGTTGCATCGCCAGTAATGAATTTGCAGATGGCCGACTTGGGAATGGATCTGCTTCACTAGTGTTAGAAGTACAATGTGAGTAACGCAACCTTCGTGTTTACACACTGGGTATATCATTTTTTTATGATTGGCAGCTACGCAGTTAAATTAATTTAGAGCTGTAAAAGTATTCGTTGATTTTCAAATGATATTTATCTAAATTGCATCTTGAATTTCGATTGCTAATAAGGAATCTGTGGGTGACAGCCAAAGTGCTATTTTGTAAGGAACCATCAATAAATTTTGCTCATTATCTCGTAGATGGCCCGTCTGTCTCTGCGAAAGTCCACGGTAATGCGAGCAACAACGGCACAGTAGTTGAGGGAAGTTCATTTTCAGTTGAATGTGTAGTCACAGAGGCTAACCCACAACCACAAGTATATCTTGGTTCGACTGGGAGGGAAACGAGATCAGCTCAAATGAACGGATGGAATTCAATGCAGTGAAGCGAGAACAAGCCGGGAACTATACCTGCCACGCTACAAGTACATTCTGGGATAGCACGACGACAAACGCCATGACTGTATTTTCATTACTGTGCAATGTAAGTTTTGTGATGGATTGTTTATTATCCGGCTTGTACGTACAGTATCTCATGGCGAAATATGGGAATACCATTTTGAGATATAAAACTTTGCTGAGTCTGCGCATACCTGCTGTAATATACTTTTTTTGTTTCCAATGTTTATAACGTCTGTCACAAAGCTAAACGTATATATGGCAGGGGATATTTTTTCCAAAACATTCGAACCGGCATTAAACCTTGACTTTTGCAAACAGCTAGGCCACTCTGTAACTTAGCTGCCTTCAAAACGCTAATGTTCGAATCTTGATCATCATTTTGTAGACCCATCATCTGTTGCTGTCGAGTTTCATGGGAACATCTGATTCAGTAAAGTGGCACAACAGTGAGGGAGACTCGGTCTCAATCGAGTGCACTTTCAAACATGCTAAGCCTCATCCACAAGCCATCTCTTGGTTTAACGATGTAATAGTAATGAGTGGTTCTTTGCGTTAATATTATTTTTGCTAATAGATTAAATATTTTTGTTCCACAGACTTAATAGTTTGTTTATCTTTCTCCATAGATATCCCCTCAGTAAACGTACAGATTAAGGGCAATGCCAGTGACACAGCCAGAGTCATTGAAGGCCACTCGTTCGATGTCGAGTGTGTGGTTGTAGATTCCAATCCTACGCACGACAACATAACATGGTTCGATGGTAATGGCGATGTAGTTTCTTTAATGAGTGGGTGGAATTTAAAGACATTAGCAGGGACAAGTCTGGAAACTATACATGTATAGTAACCAATACATTCTGGGATGGACGCACTGGAACCGGAACCACGATCATGAACGTCGATGTACAATGTAGGAAAAACATTAATTCATTTTTGTATGTTTCTGTGTTTTTTTTTCCTAAGAATTATTTACGAAATACTGCACTTTAAATTTGCATTGTTCATATAAAGACATAAAAGTCTTGTATAATTTATAATCATTTTATTCAAAAAGGATAAATGTGAGTCTGGAAACTACATGTACCTTCTAAACTGATATTTTACGTGTTTTATATTGTTAGAATCAATGAGTAGATTAAGAACAGAAAAATAACAATTTAAAAAACACATGTAACTCTTTTTAGGAGATAATTTTCGAGATGAAATACGTCGAAATAACATCGTCACATTCATACATAAAAATAATCAATGCAATGACTTGTACTGCGATTTTAACTATTTTCTTGGTCAAAAAGTGGGATTAAGAGTTCGTCGTTTCTTGCACAACGCCATTTTCTCAACGAGTCACTCCGAGAAAAGTCCAAACACAGAGACATAAGGTTTGATTTGGGACTGAGAACAGATAATGCGTCATTATGATAACCTACCAACGTAACATAAGGTTCAGTCAGTCTTAACGGGACAAAGTCGGCCATTTTTTCATGATTTGGTATGATACCGGATACTACTTATATTATTTGAAATGTTGAAAGATACTAAATGAATAGGTGGCCATGCATATATTCGACCCCGGTTTTGGACACGATACATGAAACCATCGCGAAAATGAATTAATGGTCATGACCATTGATTAATTTTCGCTCTGATTTCGTTTAATTTGTCTAAAACCAGGGTCGAATATATGTATGGTCACCCATTCATTCAGTATCTTTCAACATGTCAAAGATATAAGTAGTATCTCGTATCAAACAAAATTCATGAAAAATGGCCGACTTTGTCTCTTAAGGAAAAACTCAAATAAAGAAAGAAAAGAAAACTAGGCATTGTTAGGTAAAAAACTAATTGCCAATGTGCTTGTCTTAATGTCACTTCGAAATCAAGTTTCGCACAAATAACGATATCGTAATGATATGTTCATAATTTGGAGTTTGAAAGTCATAAGCAGCGGCTGTGACCTATGACCTGTATGAGTTTCTATCTGACTGCAATAAACGGAAATGTATGACACACGTCTTTTCATTGTCAGTACGGCATACAAAAAGCTACCTGTATAGTTCATCGAAGGGCGCATTGTTCGAGAACCGTTACTCTGTAGCCATTTGATAGCAAGTAGGAACACGAAGATTCCGCTCTTTCACATCTTCACAGTTTTTTTTTTCGCACATATATTTTTTCAGCAAATACGATAACGACTCTGATATCATGACGTGATGAAAATCGATTTTACGCTCAATTTTGCATCGAAATAAGCACGCATATTAATACTTTGATCAGTATAACTGGACTAAACGTTAACACACGATATTTAGCTATGGAAAGCATGGAAGATGAACTATCGGTTGTTTGTTTTTTTACTGAAAAAAATGGAATAAATTGAATGGTTCCCTTTATTGCAGACCAACCTATTGCTACAATCACCGACGACAGTGATGGCAGGGCTGTCGAAGGAGAGAATACATAGCCTATTGTTCAGCAGTCGCAAATCCAGAACCTAGCTTTTCTTGGATAAATGTAACAGGATATGAAATCGACACTGGCTCTTCTCTCACTGTTTCTGACGTCAAAAGAGAACAACGAGGGATCACGTGTATCGCCACAAATACATTTTGGGATAATTCGACAGGATACGGGAATAAGTCGATCGCACTGGACGTTCAGTGTAAGATTTACTATGGATAATCTTTTAAGTATGACATGTTTATTTATGATGCATTTTGAAATATGAGATTTGAGGACCTCGGTATTGCCACGTAGTATTACCCAGTATCTTCTTTCGTGTGTCTCGCTTTAGCCCTTCTACCAGGCTGTAGTTTTCATTCATATTCATGTATTGCCGAATACAAACTTTGATATCTGCTCTTTTTCCCAGTTAGGCAATGAAAACTATTGGAACTAATTTGGGATAATTAGATTTTCATATTTTTCAAATTCTCAAAAGTGCTAGGTACCGTATAGCTGAATGTTGAGATATTACAAATTACTCATAAAAAACAAGTGTGTAACTGGCAAAGAAAAAAAGTAGATGAGGTTACATTTGAAGATTGATTCGACATTACTTCATCATCCAATTATCCCAAATTGGTTCCAATCGTGTTAATCGAATTATGTTAACAAACACGAATTACAAAGATAGCAGGGTCATCCCACCTAAAATCCTACATAGGCTTACTTACAGAAAAAGCGCCAGACCAGTGCTATGCTGAGGGGATGGGGTCTAGCCGGGACACACACCACCACACGGAGAGAGAGAGAGAGAGAGAGAGAGAGAGAGAGAGAGAGAGAGAGAGAGAGAGAGAGAGAGAGAGAGAGAGAGAGAGGAGTCATCGTTGAAATTAAACGCTCTATGCCAAGCTGAGCGTTACGAACAATAACACAACATAACTTCAAGAGCAAAGTAATTATTTTTACTAAGTTTTTATGCCTCCTACGATCTAATTGCAGGAGGCATGACCTATTAAGCCAGAGTAACGGATTCACATGGAGCGTTCAAAATTCTAGGCATTTTACTGCTCACAGCTATATTTGGCGTTGTTAAATGAGTACCTCATCCTGCAATTGGGCAATGCCTCGTGGATGATTGATTAAAATATAAATCAAAGTAAAAACGCGTTCTTTCACCAGGACTTGATAAAAGCGCGTAGAAAGAAAATGACACATTCTTCTGTTTACAATTGCAATCCTAATTCAGAGGCCCGCCATGTCTTCAACATATATCGTAACATGTGAAATACATATATGTGACTATTCGAGTGTAGGGTTGAAGATGAATCGAAAGTGCAACTGTTTGAGCTACCTTTTCCTGATACACGACTCTAATTTGCTGTTACGATTATTCTTTTTTTTAAGATGTGGCAGACATCAGAATTTCAACCACTCCATTACAAAACATTACCGAAGGCAGTGACGTCACGATCTACTGTCAGGCCACCAATGGGAACCCGAACCCTTACAAAATCAATTTAATATTTAAAGGTGAAGTCATCGCTGAGTCAAATGAGTTGATAATGTATCATAACCTCACCACCATTTCTAGAGCACAAGGTGGAAGTTACCAGTGCAACGCCATGACAAAATTTTATGACCTGCAAGAAAACCTTTCTAAAGCCGCACATGAAATTGAAGTCCTTTGTAAGTACCCTAGTATCAGATTCCACGACAGTTTTTAGGTTCCTTAGTTTTAGTCGTGGGGAGAGGGAAATAATGAAGATTTGTTACATGTCATTGTTTACCGTTGGTTTAAAGAAGAGGTTTTCTATTGAGATTTGTACGGCTTTGTCTGTTCGCCTCTTGCTGTTGTTCTAACTCACCGAGATTTACTGATAATGCTATTTGTCAGACTATTCTTCTTTGATCACATGCTGCAAGCTGAAATCAAAATTATCAAGTCTGATTTGCGTGATGTTCTCGAAAACGAAATTGGAATGCAACCTTCTTCTACCAACTTTAGGATAACATGAGCAATGCGTTGTAAGCTTGTAAGTTATCACATAGAAAGACAAACTTATTTATTAAGTGTGAGGCAAAATGCAACACACATTTTTACAGTAAACACACTGAAATATATATAATATTTTTTTCAGACTCGGCTCGTATCTCCTCTGAAGAATACCGCATGTACGAGCGAGTGTAGGCGATGACATAAACATTGAATGTACAGCCGAGGGAAATCCAAGCCCAACGATTCGATGGTTCAACAATAAAAACGAAACTCTCTCTAGTGATAACGACAACACATCAAAATACATAATATCGTGGCTGGTGAAGTCACAAGTACGCTGACGCTTACGATGGGCAGTGACTCCTTCGGTATCTACACATGTGAAGCTTACAATTTGGTAAGACCTAGCGACTACCATTTATGACCGTCATCCAAAAGGGTAGGTTCCATACGATCAGACAATTACTCTCTCATTTTGCTCACATCATCTCATAGAGTAGTCCCAATCGCGTCCAGTTTGAAGTATAACAGGACGGATAAAAAGAGCCCTTATCCAATGTCAATGGCATCGACAAGCATTTTCGTTACATAAACGGATCAATCTTTTGAATCGAAACAGTCATGAGTTTTCATTTCTAAAGAAAATTCAAGCCGAAATTGTGCAATAACGTTTGTCATTGAAATATATTTAAGTCGAAATTTGGTGACCTGAAAGCTTTTATTACACCCTTTAACCTAAAGGGGCAGCAGACCCGATCGACTCCCATCTCTAGTGGTCTGCAAGCACTAGGTATGTGATACGATTCGTCGACAGTTGAGCTTTGTACAGTCCCCGGCCCTACAGCTCAACGGCAACACACATTGTAACGTCAAACGTAAAACTTGTTCAACTGAACAAATACAATTGATCTATTGGCAAAAAAACCCCCTAAATTCAATTGAACAACGACAGTAAATCTCCTTTGATGCATGATAAGGAAAAGAAAGAGACAATTTATATTCGATGACCAGGTTTGAAACAGGAATTTATGTCAGTCCCTGTCTCTTTTTTTCCAATAGCCAGAGTCGCCCCCTTTGTTTATTTGATCTACTTTTATGTCTACTTTGAACAGTCTGTATGTTTATTTGTCTGTCTGTCTATCTGTCTGTCTGCCTATCTATCTGTGTCTGTCTGTTTGTCAGTCATCAGTCAGTCAGTCTTCTGTCTTCCTCTGTATCTTGTTTAATGCTTAAAGTTTAACATTTAATTACTATATTTTAGATGCTTTTTTTCCTTCAGGACAGTGAAACACGGTGATTTATTATCGCTGTACTTGTCACCACGCTGTACGTGTTCTTGTCTTTATCATAGTCATATGAGTTATGCTAGAATCAACATTGAAATTGCACATACAAAATTAAATGAAATGACTGACTATAGGACGCGTAAATATGTTTGTAAAAATTTTCCTATTTAGTGTCAAAATCCGAACATGGCGGCATCTTTCATTACGTTAAAAATAGAAATCAAGAGATATTCTTGCTTATATGTACAAACTGAAATTATTTTTATTTCAAAAAGGGATATTCATCTTTGTTCAAATAAGGAGGGAAATTCGTTCATCGTTAATTCCTCAATTCGTTATTCCCTGATTAAACCGATTTCACATAGCTAGTATCTAATTAATCAATAAAGCAGACCAAGAGTCGGTATACTAAGAAATTTTGACCAGTTCACGACATATATGCACGAACGATAGTGAGTGCATACAAGAAGGGAACTGGTCAAAACCGAGTGGTATGCCGTCTTGGTGTGATTTATGCATAGTATCCAAACAGTTGATTAATTTTCTGGCATGGAACATACAAAATATTGTTGTTCATGCTAAGAGCTCGTGCGTATGCCAGTCGTGGTATATCACTGACATACACGGTTCGCCCACGGTTCTTTTCACGTCTCGACCAATCAGGTCGCTGTATTTGGGCCACCAATATACTTTTAATGTTTGATATTATGGACATTTTTTCAAACCAGTATATTTATGGCGCAAAATACAATTATCTGATTGGTTGAGACGAAAAAAGAACCATGGTATATTTGCGATATACCACGGCTGGCATAAGCTCGAGCTCCCGGCTTTAGCAAATATCAGTTTTTGACGTTCCACGAAAGAATTTCAATGTACTGTTATGATATAATAGCAATAAAGCACACCCAGCGGCGGTATCCTACTCGATTTTGACGAGTTCACTTCATATAATTATGCAGTCAATATCGCTCGTGCGTATATGTCGTCAACTGGTCAAAATCTCGTGCTATAACCACCGCTGGGTGTGAATTATTTCTTAAATATCTAAGACCTAACATACAGCTATTATCTAATAAACCCTGATAGGTTCGAGACCACTTATAAACTGTATCTAGACCTGTTAATTTATGTTGCCGTTAAGTACTGTAATTAGCCCTTATTGCTGTACATGTTTAGATTTCCTGTTTTGAGAATGTTCAAAGAGAGGCCCACAACCTCATTTTTAATATCTTTGAATAAGACACGTTTACTAATGAAGCCAAACTTGTTGTTAGGTTGTTCACGTTGACAAGCTTACTCTGATGAATAGACTCTTTCCTGGGTAGGCTAAATAAGTGTGAAAATGCACCCTGACTTTGAAACACTAGCCTACTGTTAATGGAGAACAATCTGTAGAAAACACAAGAAACTCCTCCCGAAAGGAGACCTGCATTAGCAACTTTGAATTAATGACTTGAAATAGTGAACACAGGCAAGACAAATTTGGTCCAGATAGTGTTTCAACGCCTGAGTTGCATCTTTAAGAATCACATAGAACACCGGACATGCTTTACCGTTGGGGCCTCTCGAACAAACAATGTGTTGTTACCCAGCAGGAACAACCTTAGTGATTCAACAGCCGACGTGCTTCAGTGTTGTTTGCTGACTACTAACATATTCATATTGTTATGACGGAAAATTCTACTTGAAAACATCCGTGTCTTGATAATAATTATCTCGATCTTGCTGTCTCATTCAAGTTGATCACTTTCATGCAACATGTTTGTGGATCAGGTAGATAGTAGCAATTGGGTAAATGAAGCGAAGCAAACTGTATCCATGCCAAGTTGTCAACCTTTAACATTGTCGTCCTGACTGCCCTGCTGTTAGAGTAAGATAACGGGTCAGTGATTGTAAAAGAAGCTGACCCCATATTCCTGCTATAAATAGTACTTTGCTCAGATATTTAAAATAAAACTTACAATGCAGGCATTCAGGAGGTTTGCATGGCGAAAAACAATCTCTCTTTAAAATCTTAATGTCGATAGATGACAAAATAGTTTGGCGTAGTGATTTAAATTTTTCACTAATGTATTTTCATGTGACAGTAGTGACGCCATCCAAAATAGGTATGTAACCTATGCATCAAGATAATGCTGCGGTCGAAGGGATTTGTTTGTTGACACACTTCAAGTCATATTCCAATGATGAGGTCTTTGACGAGCATTTTGATTTAATTTTCCCATATCATAAATCAGTCATTACCTTACTTGTTTCCTTATGGAATATTTCCCGAAATGCACTCATGTTTTTCAGCATTGTATGAATTCCCCCTTACAAAGTTTTCAATTACTATAATGATGTTATTAGGATTATTTTACAACCTGGTAACCATACAAACTTGAAAATCTTAAAAACCAAATGTGTCAGGATATGTTTGAGGGAATTAAATAGCTTTATCGGGCCAGCCGATATCACCAATGACATATATCTGTGTCCCTGTATAGCTCGGTAAGAAAGCACCCAAACATCCATGTAGCATTGTTCAGTACTATGCTTTTTATCTTCTCTTAACTACCTATGAGTATTTTGTCGTTGCACAGGCTCAAATTCAGACATCATTGCCATCAGCGTTACATGTACCGTCATCGTTGTGGTTCTAATCGTTGGAATTGTTCTGGGAATTTTGTACTACAACAAACGTGCGGTCAAAATTCAAAGCGGCAACACAGGTAGGTAAAGAAGGACATTACAATGTGATGCCTAAAAAGACATTGGACATCACTCTGTATCAGTAATAGAGCAACCACAGTTGAAATACGTAAAGTGGTTTCTACATCACCGAAAAATATATGAAAAAATGTGACCTCATAGATCAAGCAATTTATCGGTGCATTCGAATGAAGATGACTGACTGAAACTTGGTAAATGTAAGTTGAAAAAAAAATACTGAAGTATATTCACTGTATGTGAAAATATTTCTGATTGCATAGGCTCATGTTTAAAAATGCTGTATAATGAAGAGAAAAATGTGACATTTAGAGATGTATACCGTAAAATATTATGACATTAATCTCTGACTCTGTACAGAAAAAAGGGAACTTTTCAAAATACTCTATAAATATATCGCTGCGTCCAACGAAACTAATCGTTATCGTTTGATCGGCTTCCCTAAGTGTCAAAAGCTTTAATCTCTAGAATGTTTTTACACAGTAACATTTACCTTATCCGAAGATATGAGCGTACTATTATGTCAAAAAGAGGAACTGGCACCAGCAACCAATTTTAGAACATTTATTTGTCGATATATGTTGTAAAAAGAACTTAAAACTGGTTTTTGTGTGTTTTATTTCTGTTGCAGACTATGCCAATGCGGGGTAAGTCAAGTGATTTATTTTGAAATAATAATTGTTAGTAATATCTACTGTTGTATTTTATTGACTATAATGATAAAATAATTAACTAATTCAGATCAACATTTCTTCAAAGACAAGACATCAGTGCATATGCTGAAATAACCGCAAGTACTTTGACTGACAAACAAGAACCAAAAGCTTTATCAGAAGAGATCGATATCACTCGATTTGTAGGTACGTAAATGTCGTTTTTGTTTCTCAAGAGGCACGTTTTAATTTAGTGGCATTAATATTCATTTCTACAGGCAATGCAAAATGCAAAACTTTTAAATTGCATAAATTGGGGTTCAACGCCGAATGAATTGTCGGAAAAGATTGTAACATAAAAAATGGTGGTATCATCCCAGAAACTCTTCTTCTTGAAGCTGTATACGTTATAACAAATAAGATATGGAAAAGCGAGACCCTCGTTAAATTCTGGACGCATAAAGAAATAACCATAGGCAAACTCTCCATACAGTCAAAAGACATGTATACTTTCTCACATACATGATGAAATCTTGCAACGAAACTTTTAAGCGTTTGACGATAAGCACATTGATAACAACAGGAAAAAAATTCCTCCTAGAACTGAAGTTTCCTGTGTTAATATCACATTATGCTGTCACAATAAACAGTTCATATTTATTTCATGCACTAAAATGAATATGTAAACTTCTTTCATGTCTATGCCTGTCTATCGGCTCATTTGTTAAGTCTATCAGATCTTTTCACGAAAAAACATATAGATTGGTTAAAGAAGTTGAAGAGTATAGACAGAAAGCGATGAACAGGTCACAGACGGTCTGTAATTGGAGCACTGACTAACTAATGACGTTGAATTAAAATGAATTTCTGCTTTCTTCCGATCACTGTCACAATTTAGACTGCTTAGTTTTCGTGTCGGATAGGAATTGGGGTCAGCTGATCAAATTGTCTGAGCGGAGCGAGCGTATTTCCGACAATTTGGTCAGCTAACCCCAATTCCTGGTCCCACTGTGCTTCACACGACACAAAATCAAGCAAATGAAGACTAACGCACATCTTTTAGATTCAGGGCAAGGAATCACCTCTCTGCTGCAATAATTCCGTCTCACTCCGTGTTCACTATCATCTATCTAACATTTCATTAATCATATTTGTTTTATGTAAAAACTAACCCCGACCGCAACGGCTATATTGAATCCTTTCCAATGTAGCAGTTGCCAAACACAACACACTGTTCCGTAACAGACGTCAGGGTACATTTAAAGGCAAAGAACAATTAATATAATGACAAACAAAAGACTATATTCATTCAATTTGCATTACTTCTTCTGCAGACCAAACATCACATATCAGCATTGGTTCAAACACAGGAATATATTCAGGGACAATAAAATACTTATAGGATAAAAACTAAATAAGTTTCGTTGTCTACAAGTTTTTTGTTTTTTTTTCTGTCTGCCTTTCTGTAACTATTCGCCCTTCTCGCTTGAGACGTGAATATCCGTAGTAAAATGCACGCTCCTTCATGCTTCCGCGCATGACCTGAATCCGTTGAAGGGGAATCAGACTCGCTAATCCTGCAAAATATTCAGGTCACAGCAGGAAGCAGGAGTTCACGGAAAGAAGGCGCATCTTACTACGCACGCACTTAAACACACACATACACGCACACACACACAGACAGTGCGCAGTCCGTCACGTCTCAAGCGAACAGGGCATGTAGGTAAGAGAAAGGCAAGTTTGGTATTTATTTGGTTTTTATCATATTGGTATTTATTTCCCTTAATATATCCTGTGCAAATGCAACGAATGATAAAAAAGTATAATTAACCGATAATAAACCTGCTGAACACAGAAAGAACAAAAATGAATAAATATAGAAATGATAAGCCTGTCAAACACGGCAATGCAAAATATGCAGAAAAATAATTAGAAAAGAACGAAATGCAAGGCCGAAATTTAATAAAAATGAACCCGAAACGTCTAAAGCAATTTAAAGTCAATACAAGTGAAGAGTATAAACCGAGCAGTGCCTGCATAGCATTACTTATGTGCAACATAATGTTGCATCCCTGCTTGCAACTTGTTTTCATGAAGTACATGGTATACGTAGTGCTTCAGATGATGAAGACGCTCGGTTCGAGCGCCGGCAGCTGTATTTGTTGTTGTATAAAATAAGTAGAACTAATGATAACACATTCTATCCTAATGTAATATTAATGATCTGTCCGTCCACAATGATATCAGGATGGAAAAAAGAAGACATGGATAGAGTTAGGATATTAAGAGGGAATTGAGTGAAAATTGTGTTGTTGTTGTTTTTTTCACTTTTCAATCATTTCCTACAAATTTTCCAAGCCACCAATTCCAACGTAGCCTTTGACCTCATTTCCACACGTACACACATCTTTGATATCATCACTTTGTGGCTACACCACTTCTACATTCCTGCCCAAGACTCTATTACCAGTTGTGTAAACGCGAGAATAATTTTTGTTTGATCACATAGTCTGTCTGATGGTAGCTAATCGGCTCGTACTGACACTGTACATGATAATTAAACAACAGATAGAAAAATGCAATATGCAAAACTCGGATCAGGTCTGCCTTTTCGTATAAACATATATTGATAAATAGAAAACCTCAGTGATGATGGAAAAAAAATTGTTAAATCTTGATTGAAGTACATATTTGTATACGAAACGGGCGATGATTGCTATTCCCTCTCAATTAGAAGCTTTGACAGTAGGCTAAATCGCACTTTTCTTTTTACTTTTTAGTTATCAAATGTATAAAATTGCGTCAAATATTAGTTATTATCCATAGGCAGTTACAATTAGTGACTTTGATATTTATACTTCATATTATTGACATTGCTATATGATTAATTATTCTCTTAATTGGGCCGGGATACCTACGATTCTCTTCGATAAAACTTTACTTGGCTTGTTATTTCCGCTGCCCCCTACACGGCCATATTTTTCGTATCCTCAAGGTCATTGTCCACCTACACTACTTCGCAGAAAAAGATTGGGTGATCCACACGTTTATGCTTTGTTTTTTTATGCCTTAGCCGGAGCATAACATGTCCGAGGGTAAAATCAATGATGATATATTCTTTTGTTTGTTGATGATATTGACGTGAGATATATCTTAGGGGTGGCTTTCAAAGTTTCATGCTCTGCGATTTATGCAAATTTGGTGACAAAAATTTATGCATCTACGACACCAGCATGGCATTCTTTTTTTTCAAAAGATCACCTAGTCATTTTACGGCTTTACGTTTTTGAAAGTATTTCGAGGTGGTAAATTTAAGCATATTGGATACAGACTTTTTATGTAACAGTTCAGCTACGTATACGTTTGTTTAGGTTGCCATTTTTCAGACATGAAGGAATAACGATTATTATCTTTGGCCGTGTTTAACTTCAGCCTGCATACAAATTGACAATAACATCAATTAATTGCGAATTATATCATTTACATCACCAGAACCTCCCGGTAATTCACCTCAACATGTTGCCATTGATGGAAGCAATATAACGTCAAGTCCAAGGACGAAAGTGAGTTATCGCATTTATTATAGTCTACAAATCGTATAGTGGTTCAATCGGTGGAATGAAATAAAACGTGATAGATGAATGTCATGCATTGTCCGGAACACAAGTGAATACTACCCACAATTGTACATGCAATGCTTCTTTAAGGATGCTGTATCTTCAAAGCCATATTATAGTGCATATTTTGGTCCAACTTGTAATGTTAAGGCCGCGTTCAAATAAAATGGTGAGGGGGGGGGTGGAGGAATTAAGGGGGGATTCGAAAATTTTTAGGGTAGTCGAGGGGGGAATTGAAAGTTTTGCTCTGCCTATAGGGGGATCTGAAAATATTTTGATCCCAAACATTTTGATGTCGTCAAATGGTTCTAATGTTAGTAATAATTAAACACAATCTAGAACCGTTTTGCCACATTTTATGTCTTTAATCTCGAAAAGTCTAAAATGTATGAATGCCATTTAATTTCGTAAACAAGTTGGCCTTGTAATGGGGCAGGAGCTGCAACTGTTGATAATTTTTCAATATTTCTATGCAATGTATCAAACACAGTTTCTTGGTGTCTCTCTACAGCATGCTGAAAAACACAATATTCAGTTTGTCAACAAAGCCCGTTTGTCTAAATATTGGTGATAATTGAATGATAAAAATGCATGTTACACATAGGCTATGTCGGCAAGCTGAATATTAGACAGCTCAACATGCTGTAGGGAGTAGAACAAGAACGCAATTGTATAAACTGAACAAAAATATTGTCAAAATAAAAAGTTAATACAACTACTGCCCTGCTACTACATACTGGCAGTGACAGTGACATATGTAGCGCTGACTCTGATGTAGTTTAAGAAGGGTTCTTGGTCATTGGACACTCAATTGACAGCGAAACATAAAATCTACTTGTACACAAGATCCAGCCAGAGAGCAACACATAGAAGACTAGGGGACTAACTGTTGCTATGGATTTTTGAATTCCGGCATATGAGAACAATCAAATATTAGAGAAAAAAGATGGGGTTACCATACTTGATCTTATACAATGTATGATGAAAAGTCAGTTTTTCTAAAATCCCTTAAAATCAATATAGAAAACCATTCATTTCAAGTTAAAGCAGTGAGTGAAATTTTCACATCTCATTGTACCAATAACACCAAAGTAAAACTTTGAACAGCAAAGACTCTAATTTAAATGGAAAAATGTGTGACTAAATGGAATCATTTATTTTTATCAAATTTACCATTATCACGATCAAAATTTCTGAGATTTAAACATTAATTTCATGGAATATTTAACCTCCAGTATTGTCAAATTTGTAAAACATAAGTGGCATCTTAGTTGTATATGTCTTGTACTTTTAATAAAAACCTCGGTAGGTCACTATGCTCATTTTTTTCAAAATGTTGGAAACGTAGTAGGAATAGTCAATTTCCATACTCTCTCATGATTGTCATTTAGTGTGCTTTTCAGCTGGCGCCATTGAACAGGCCAGAGTTGGATAAACTCAAGTCGGCTTAGACTGAGAATCCAAACGTTCCACTGATGCATTTAAAAATGAATCAATTTAAGAACTTGCCGTATGTTTATTGCTTACAACCTGCTGGTAAGAGGTAGTGTTGAACATCTGCATGCAGAACAACACATTACATGTTAATTTTTGATCTGCGTGCATTCCTAATAAATATACGGCTATATGGTAATTTAGCGGGGAATTGAAAATTGTTGAGGGTATTGAGGGGGGACTTGAAAACTTTTGAGGATATTGAGGTGGATCTGAAAAAAATAAGATTTCAATCGCGATTCCTACAGCCCCCCTCCCCTCACCATTGTTTTTGAACGCGGCCTAAGTTACGTTTCATGTGTTAATGTAGTGTCTTTGGTCAGCGGATCTGTAAATATTCATTAAGATATTCGAAAAAAACATTGATAATAAAGATGGCCTCCAAGTTGGCTGCTATAACAACTTGTGCTTCTTTGAGAATTTTATGGCATTAACGAAACGCCAACGTGAAAAGAAATGCGAAAAATATTGCAATGGTCTTTTGATGTCCGAAAATTTAATTCATCAGTGTCTTTTACTATATCTGACATTTATTTCAACATTATCCCAGCTTGTGACAGTAACCTGTGTTTCAAATCAACACTGTCCATTCATGACATATGATTTCGCGAAATAATACCTGTTATATGATTTTATTTGTTCAGGCAGCTCCTCAAACGTATGATGAAGTGGATCCCAACCTCGATTTAGTGGCCCTGGGCAGCAGAACCAGTCCCACCCTAACGATACAGAGCAAATGGAATATGCATCATTACAGCCCATATCATCAAGTGAATATCAAAGTTTAAGATACTAGAATGCGCACTGGGAACAGATATTCGGACTCTCAAATATTTACGATGGTATTTGAGTATTACTTATAGGGCTCGGAGGAAAAGACTAATCAACTTGCTTTGTGAAAGTAAATAATTGTATTTTACTGATCCGTAGATATAGCATAGGGATGGAGGTCATTTTGAATTCGGAATATAAATAGATATTATGTAATGTATTTCTCTAGTGAAAAATTGTGAACTTTGATAACAAACATGTATTTTTCAGAAGCCTTAGGATCCTTTTAATACAAAATGGAATGTTATCTTGGAAAATGTAGGAAAGCAATAGCTGTTACGATTGTGCCATCATTATCGTTGCAATAATAACTGCACTGCACAACTTCTACTTGCAAGTTGAAAACCAGCGTCCGATCTAAAAACTGGCAAATTTTGCATCTAGTTATTGATGACACAGGGGCATTTTTCTAGAATTCACTTTCAGCGTTCTTTGCGTATGTCCTCGTTCATATGCACCACAGCTTTCTCTCTCTCTCTCTCAACTCTCTCTCTCTCTCTCTCTCTCTCTCTCTCTCTCTCTCCTCTCTCTCTCCTCTCTCTCTCTCTCTCTTTTTATTTTTAGGCGTGATAATAAAGATATTTTCTATCAGTAACAAAGGTGGATAACAATACTTAATTGCTAATAAAAGATATAAATTTTATTAGTGGCATGTTATAAAATAATACTTTGCACGTTTCTTATTTGTTTACTAACGAGCACTCAAAAATATTGCGGCGCCCATGAATTAAGTCGGGTATGTAATCTCCATAAATGTAATAATCTCCATAAATGTAACATCAACCATAGTTGTAATAAAATGCACATATAAATGTAATATCGCCCATAAATGTAACAAAAATCAACCATAAAAGTAATAAAAACACCAACCACCAATTGTAATAAATGGTAATCATAATGTAGTAAAAAAATCACCCATAAATGTAATATTTGTCAACCATACATGTAATAAATCTACTTTGTGGTTGCAATTGAGGAAATAGCCCTTAAATATTTATCTATGTAATAAGGCAAGCAACACCACACATTCATATCTTAATTTTTTGTGTTTAGTGTGTTTTCGTATATTTGAAAGCGTATTTTACGTTTCCCTGTTTTGTGTACAGAAGTGTTTAGCCATGGCGAGACACGGCTGTAATCTGAATGTCAGTGCAGTCTCTACTCGGAGTGGAGGAAACTGTATAACACTACGATCCTTTAACGCCGTTTTTACTTTCCTTAAAGCCTATCAGTCGCCTCAAATTGTCTTCAGAGGATAAATTATGTGGAATAATTAATAGATTGTCTGTATTCCTATGTTGTCCCATTTGAAGTTTGTTCCTTCATTGGGGATGTTAGGATGTCTAATTCTGTTCTTCTGTGTATAAGGTATAGGCGAGCGGCGAATCCATAAAACGTTTAATGTACCCACCTTACATACGTCCATATCATACGTCATTTGAAAGCTTATTATCTCTGCTTCAAGAAAATTGACGATGTGGTGCTGCCACGTAGGGCCATAACCCCATAATGTGCATAATCCACACGGGTACCCAATTTAAATAAATGCGATATAATATTTAGAATTTATTGTTAACTTCTCTGAACAACTTTTTAACTATCGTGTGATATATCAAATGAAAGGTATTTGCATGAAGAATAAAAAATGATATCCAAAGAGATACTGTAATTGATTTCACTGAAATAGTTTCATATTTATATGGAAAAACATATTTTCCCCTTTGAATAACAATATTTTGAAAATTTGAACACATACAGCCACAATATACAACCATATCATACATCATTTGAAAGCTTATAATCTCTACTTCAAGAAAAATTGACGATGTGGAACTACAAAGTAGGGCTATAATTCCCAATTTGCATAATTCACAATTTGCATAAAGGCGAATATGAAAATTTATTGTTAACTTCTCTAAACATACTTTAAACTATCAACTGATATGTCAAATGAAAATAAATTCAATGTAGAATACAAAATGAATATCCAATGAGATATTGAAATTAATTTCACTGAAATATTTTAATAGTTATGTGGAAAAATATTTCCGCTTTTGAATAAAGGTATTGTAAAAACATTAACAAAAGTATCAATGCAATCACAAGCATTATGATGTGAAAAAAGTGCATAGAACATGGGGAACAAACAGCCAAAATGACTTCTGAAAATGATTATTTTTTAAATGTATGTTTTAAAACGTATGAATACCTCTTCTTGTTTACAATATTATCCATTATCATATACCTATGCCCTGTATTGTGCCTGTACTGAGTTCAGTGACATGATTTATCATGTTGATTTGCATGTCAATAAAGTGATACGCCTTGTTGATTTGCATATGAAAGGAATGATCAGCGCGTCTTTCTTTCATTCAATTGAATATTTGCATATGAAAAAGTGATACGACCTGTTGATTTACATAACAAAGCTTGATACGGCCTGTTGATTTGCATACCGGACTACTTACATGGTGGCGCCCTAATCAAAACAAACCCTGGTACCCGTCTATGATTTTGACTTTGACTACGATATCATGTCCGATCTCCAAAAATGGCAGGGTTTTGAAGCATAGGGAAATGCGGGGTAACGAAATAAAACACATGTGTCGATATCGGATTAACCTGCTAGTAGTGCTACCAATTTGAACAAATTAAAGAGCAGAGCATCACACCGTGCAGGCACTGACAGATCGATGACAGATCAGACCAGCTGTTCCGTCCGTGCATAAGCACAGACGTAGACGCGCAGACGACAAGCAAAAGTGCTATCGGACATGTCGGAGGACCGGCAAATTCAAA
This sequence comes from Ptychodera flava, assembly GCF_041260155.1. Classification (NCBI taxonomy): domain Eukaryota; kingdom Metazoa; phylum Hemichordata; class Enteropneusta; family Ptychoderidae; genus Ptychodera; species Ptychodera flava. The sequence continues at coordinate 31,649,056 of NC_091930.1, forward strand.
GCACAACTTTCAAAATATCATGTATTCATGGTAAATGCGTTCTGGAAAATAATACCAAACACAACACTTGCATGTACCGTACGGATTCGGTAGATATCCTACATGTTGATGACAGAGTTCAAGCATTTCTCTGCTCAACCGTAAAAAAATTACGTCAATGAGCAAGCTGATAGATTACGTCAGACGCTAGTATATCAATCCGCCTTAGCAAGATGACGCAACAAATGTAGTCCATCAGAAAACCACAGTGAAAAGTATCATATTTAATATACGAGATTTATTCTTTCAATAACGTGGGCATAGGTATATGATAAAGAGGTTATCCCTCGATATCACCTCTTGGTAGCGTCGTATTGCTGCTCGTGCGGTTGTTGGCCGCATCACACGAGTCGAAGACGAGTGTGATGCGGCCCACAACCGCACTCGCAGCAATACGACCCCACCAAGAGGTGATATCGATGGATAACCTCATAATACCAATGTCCAGCTTTTATAGGTCAGAGACTATTTCTCTAAACTTGCCTTTTGTTTGCAGTATAATATAGCCATTCACAGCATATTGAACTTTTAATGTCGCTGAAGAATACCAACACATTCTTGTAATGTTGTTACCATGACAACGGGATATATATATATATATATATATATATATATATATATATATTATATATATATATATATATATATATATTTATATATATATATATATATATATATATATATATATATATATATATATGCATGTATCTATTTTAACATATATGGTAAATGATTTGACTTCCAACATTATTTCGTAAAGACGTCTTGGGAAAATATCACCAATTACTATTAAGTGCAAACACAATGAAAGATCAACATGAACGACACTATTGTAGTTGTTGAAAAGTAACTCTTTAGTCCAAACAATGTGTCAGAGATGCACTATTCATGATCCTGATCATTTCCAGTAAATCTAGTAATTATAGGATCATCATCCTCTTCTTCACCACCATTGTCATGAGTAAAAGGGTTGTCACAGTTATCACTGCCTCGGCAGGAACAAAGGTCTGTGCAGGGAAGCTAAATTTGACAGCAGACACAATTGGTGACATGCAATTAGAAAAACCAACTCCACACATCGTTCATATCTTAGTTGTTTGAATTTTTGTATAGTATTATGCATATTGTAAATGTATGTTATGTTTGGCTGTTTTGTGTAAAGTGTTGATTTACCATGGCGAGACGTAGCCCTAATCGACGTGTCCTGCCCTATGGGATGGCAAGACTAATGTGACACTGCAATCCTTTGATGCTACCTTTTGAGATAAGGGTTGTCTTCATCAGTCTCTAATCATTCATTTTCTTTTGGTAAAACATGTGCACCGACTGAATGATTGTAGGTGTTCCCAATCATTTTGTTCCACTGAAGTTCAGTTTGTTCAAATAGGGAAGCAAGAATGTGTACTGTTCGTTCAGGCTGTGTTAGGGTATGCTTATTTGAAGCTTGGCATAATCGTAACGCTTATATTTCTGTTTCTTATGTATGTAATTTGGCTACGCCCAAAATAACGGTGAGGGGCAGAGAATGTCGGGGTGGAATCGAAAATTTTGGAAGATTATAGAGGGGCACTTGAAGTTTTTGATCTGCATATAGGGACCTGAAAATGTTTTGTTCCCTTTTACTTTTGACAATTCCAAGTAAGTCAAATGAAAATCTAACAACATTTAAACGTCATCCGATTTTTCAAAAGTTAGCAATAATTAAACAAGACTGAGAATCGTTTTGTCGCTTTTCATTACTTTTATCTCGGAAATATCTTGTATTATATATTCTCTTGTTGTTGCATGATTGTTCTAATGTATCGTATTATTTCGCGTTTGACAAGGCCTTTGAATGTTGCCCTTTTGTTTCATTTTGAGTTGCTTTCCCTTTATTACATAACAATAAATACGATAAAATGAAATATGGTGCCTTCCGTCTACATATTCCACATAACTGAAGTGAAACGGTCAATGTAACACAGATGTGGTAACATATGATCATCCATCAAAAAAGATTTCTAAAAATTAAGACAAAAATGGCATCAATAATTTAAAAGGGCTATTCAACACACAACTATTTATAACAAGATTGGAATTAATTTGGGATAATTGGATGGTGAAGTAATGTCGGTTTAATTTTGCAAATACAAGCTCACCTGCTTTTTCTTTTTACATGTTTTAAGAGTACTTTGTAATATTTCAACACTCAGCTATAGGGCACTGAACACGTTTGAGAAAATTTGCAAAAATATGAAGACCCAATTATCCCGAATTAGTTCCAATTGGTTTTATATATTCTTGTTGTTCAGCTATATGGGAATTAGACAGGAAAATGTTTCAGTCTGCGTATCCTCAATAAACAAAAATCAATTGCAAAACAAATTCAGATATTTATCTCCATAATGGTGAACATTATTCGTATTTACTGCACAATTTTTTGAATATTAAAAACGAGTCAAGATATTTACGATTTCAATGAAAATATTCAATAAGAATATTTTCAATACACGTTTGGAGTTCGTAGTTCTATTCTTCTTATTTGATATATCATTCGATAGTTTAAAAGTAAGTTTAAAGTACTTAACAATGGACTTTTGTAATTTCATATCGGATTCATGCAAATTAGGTACCCGTGAGCATTATGCAAATCAAAAAATTACGGCCCTATTTGGCAGCTGCATATCGTCATTTTTCGTAAGCAGAGATAATAAGCTTTCAAAAGACGTTGAATGTGGTTATATGATGCGGTTCTATGTGTTGAAATTATTGAAATATCGTTATTAAAAAGCAGAAAATTTATTTAATATCGCATTTATGCAAATTTGATACCCGTGTAAATTATGCAAATTAAGGGCCACGGCCACACTTGACAGCTCAACATTGTCAATTTTCTTGCAGTAGAGACAGAAAGCTACATATGATGATGCTGTACGATTTGGCTTTATGTGTTGAATTTTTTTTCAAAATATTGTTTTTTTATTGGAAAAGTATTTTTTCAATATAAAAATGAAAATATATCAGTGAAATCAATTAAATATCTTTTTAGATATCCATTTAGTACTCTCATACAAATACCTTTATTTGATATATCAATCGATAGTTTTAAAGACTGATTGGAGTAGTTAGTAATACATTTCTAATATTATATGGCATTAATGCAAATTGTGTAATCGTGTGATTTATGCAAATTAGGGGCTACTGCCGTACCTGACAACTAAATAGTGTCTATTTTCTTGAAGTAGAGATAATAAGCTTTCAAATGATGTATGCTCTGGCTGTATGATGTGGCCGTATGTGTTAACTTTTTTAAATATTGTTATTCAAAAGGGGAAAATATTTTTTCAATATAAATATGAAAATATTTCAGTGCAATAGATTAAAATATCGTTTGGATATCCATTTTGTATTCTACATACAAATATCTTTTATTTGATATATCACTTGATAGTTAAAAAGTATGTTTAGAGTAGTTCACTATGCATTTCCTAATTTTATATCACATTTATGCAAATTAGGTACCCATGCGAATTATGCAAATTAGGGGGGTATGGCCCTACTTTGCAGTTCCACATCGTCAATTTTCATGAAGTAGAGATAATTAGCTTTCAAATGATGTATGATGTTGCCGTATGTAAGGTGCGTACATTAAGTGTGAAAATAGGTGAGCCTGCCGCTCGCCTAGAAGTGTTCGTATTGTTTTTACCAGATTGAAATACAGATATATGTTCTCGTCAACATGTTTTGTGTCGTAAGATTCTGTTACAAGGTTGTATATTTCTCTGTTATTTGTTCTGAGTTATCTGTCATAAACTTTGTGTGGTATCACTGGTTGACGAGTAATTTTGACGCTTCCTTGTCATGTAATTATCAGTATCTAGAACTGCTGTTCCACTTCCATTATCTAACGGTTTGATCGGCTCCTTGCCGTTTTCTAATAGTGTTCTCAAATTATTCTATTCTGTGTTTCGGAAAGGAAACCTAGTTTCAGGAAAGTATGCAATAACATTACACTAGTCTTATTAAAGTTACTCTTTACTCAGGGCAATGACCACAAACGCAAGTTCAAGTTTATTACATTTACAGTTGAGTTTTATTACATTTATGGTTAATTTGTTTATTACATTTTTGGTTGCGAGTTGTTACATTAATGGTTGACTGTTTTATTACATTTATGGTTGATTTTATTACAATTGTGGTTGATATTATATTTGTGGAGATTATTACATTTGTGGAGGTTACAGTGATAACATAATGATCTGAACACAACCGTGTGCTCCAATATACAATATAATTGTATAGGGTGATTATTGCAAATGGTGTCTTATAAGTATTCAACTCACATCAGCTTGGGATTCAATCTTGTGGCAGAGACAAACATATTACACACACGCATATGTTATTTTCGTTCGGCCTTCCCGACAGCCCATTAACATAAAATGTCGCAGAGGTGGAATTGAACTAAAATATGCTACTGTTAGCATTATTTAGCCTGCCGTGATAAAAGTTGTCGAGATATTGAAGTGAAGCCAGAAAATAAGAAGATTATATTTGCATAGGCAAAGTACATAATGTGAGAGCGGAAAGGAGGATGATACGATGGTAAGACAAACACAAATGTCATCTTCAAAGACATAGCTCAACTGACATAGACAATTACGGGTAGATAGAAAGGAATGAATGAGACGAGAAACGCTATAGCAAATGGCGAAATTGATGACTATTAAATTTTGAGATACTTGTTCTTCATGTTCTATGCACTTTTTTCACATTATATTGCTTGTGGTTGCATTGATACTTTTGTTAATGTTTTTAAAATACCTTTATTCAAAAGCGGAAATATTTTTTCCATATAACTATTAAAATATTTCAGTGAATTATTTCAATATCTCTTTAGATATCCATTTTGTATTCTACATGAAAATTACTTTCATTTGAAATATCACACGATAGTTTAAAAATGTGTTCAGAGAAGTTAACAATAAATTTCAAATATTATATCGCATTTATTCAAATTGGGTACCCGTGTGCATTATGCAAATTAGGGGTTATAGCCCTACTTTGGCAGCTCCACATCGTAAATTTTCTTGAAGTAGAGATAATTAGCTTTCAAATGACGTATGATATGGACGTATGTAAGGTGGGTAAATTAAACTCCTAAAATAAGGCCCTTTTTGTGGATTCGCCGCTCGCCTATACCTTATAGACAGTAGAACAAAATTAGACATCCTAAAAGCCCCAGTGAAGGAACAAACTTCAAGTGGAACAACATAGGAATACAGACAATCTATCAATTATTCAACATAATTTATCCTCTGAAGACAAATTTGAGGCGACTGATAGGCTTTAAGGAAAGTAAAAACGGCGTTAAAGGATCTCAGTGTTATACAGTCTCCTCCACTCCGAGTAGAGACTGCACTAACATTCAGATTACAGCCGTGTCTTGCCATGGCCAATCACTTCTGTACACAAATCAGGGAAACGTAAAATACGCTTTCAAATATACGAAACACACTAAACACAAAAAATTAGGATATGAATGTGTGGTGTTGCTTTCCTATTACATAGATAAATATTTAAGGGCTATTTCCTCAATTGCAACCACAAAATAGATTTATTACATTTTTGGTTGACAAGTATTACATTTATGGGTGATTTTTTTATTACATTTATGGTTACCATTTATTACAATTGTGGTTGGTGTTTTTATTACATTTATGGTTGATTTTTGTTACATTTATGGGCGATATTACATTTATGGAGCATTTTATTACAATTATGGTTGATTTATATTTATGGAGATTATTGCATTTCTGGAGGTTACAGATGTTAACAACATAGCCATCTTCAAGTGTGACAATCTTTTGTTACGCTATCAGGGTGTACATGACAAAATTTCTCTCAGGGAGGTTCGTTGTGTTTATCTACTCGTTCTGAAGTTTGGCTGTAATCCGGCAAACGGCGGTTTTTCACCGCCGTTTGAGGGATAAGGCGAGATATGAACCTGCAACGTGTGTGCCGGCTTTGTTTGGCATGTATTATTTCCGGTCAATCACTGGAGTTGTAATTTCTGTTTTCTCTTGGTTTGTCTACAATGACGACTTTTAGACATAATTCATGTCACATAAGTAAGTATGAGTTCCATTATTTGGAGTACTTCTTTATCATAATAGCTTTCTGTATTTCTAAAGTTTTCCCCCTGTGACAATGTTCACAGAATGGCCTACTACCTTACTCTTAATATGTTTGAATTGGGCACGTTTACACTTGAAAAGCCAAACTTGTTGTATGTTTATTCACATAGACAAGCTCATTCAGATGAACACGTTCATTCCTAAGCAAGCTAAGCAGGTGAGAGACAAGGCGTTTTCATACGAAATCATCAGCCGTCAAACTTGTCGACCATACTGTCCTGCTGTAAAGTAAAATGAATGGGTCAGTGATTTTAAAGGAAGCTGACTCAACTTTTCTGCATTAAACAGATATCTAAAATAGAACCAACAATGCATCCATTCAGGATATCAGCTGAGCGATAACTCTCTTTGGAAAACACCAAATATCGTAGGACGCCAAAGTAAGTTTATTTATTTGAATATCTGAAAATATTAAATACAAGACCATGCAAGCAAATGTTTCGCCATTTGCACCTTTCCCTTCAACACACACTGAGCACAACGCTGAACTCCACTCAGCTCAGTGCGTATGACCTCTGGGCTACTCATGGGTACACTGCAACGAGGAAATGTCCTTGAAAAAAATAAGCCAAGTCACCTTTCATGGCACAGTGGTTCCCAACAATGGTAACTTATACTCTTATCAGGTCTCATACCATGACGGGGCAGTGAATAGACTTTATTCTCGAATTACTTTTAAAACGCGGTGAGATGTGATCATTATTTTCCTTTGCAGGCAAAATGAAAGAAACCTAAAATTCGCCAATGAGGGCACTGCGCCAATGACAGTCTTTGAAAAATTGTAGTTGATTCTGCAATAATGACATCTCAGTCGTCGAACATCGTTGATATATTGTGCCAAGTCATGCAGTAGAGGCCAGAATTTTCTGTGGATGCAAATTTACACAGAGTTCATCCTGGTATTTCCATATTGGTTGATGGGGGGGGGGGGGGGTTGTCCGCAAGAAAACTGAATGATGTTGTCCTGCCGGGCCACAGCTTTATTTGTGTTCTACATCATCAGATGTGTGGTTAAAGACGATAAGAATCCTTGGTATGACACTTCAAATTAGACTGCTCTTGTAAACAGAAGAAAACGTGGAAGTTCGTCTAAACGTCGAAATACGGAAGAAGGAATGGAAAGGTGTTAGCAAGAATACCGTAAACACAATTGTTTCCTATGTGTTTAATCTCATATGTGTGCACTAGGCATGCCATATATTATAACAAGACATCCCAGATTGGCTGAGTTTGGCCTAAATGTGGCCAATGCCCCACATCAGATGAGTACTGAATGGAATGGTTCTTTTTCGCCCTGATAAGGAAGTTACGAGGAACGGCGACATTATGATGGCAGGACGTGATCAAACCGAAATGAGATTGCGCAATTATAATCTCCAATCTGTTATGAGGGTGGTATTTGATAGTACAACGGTTGCCATAATGGTTACCATAGCCATTCGCGGAGAGGGATGTAGAGGGCGGCAGATAGTATACAAGCTAAAACGAAGTTTACTACAGTTATGATATCATAAAACGTCGAACGATAACAGGTGAAGGTTAAGATTATCAAAACGCTAAAAACTACAACAAAACTGCCGAAATCCAGGGATAAGGCTTCGCAACAAAGGAAATTTCACTGCATGAAGAGCCAATAATACTTACTGTATTAACATGGATTATTGCCTGATTTGGCTGAATAGTGCATATACAGATGAATACAGTCAATAATCCATTGCTTGTATTCAGCAAGCCTGTATTCATGTGGATTCATGTGTATTCACGTGTATTATTCTTTGATACAGTCAGCTTATAAGTACGGATTTATCTGTATTATTGCGTTTTGATGCAGTGTTTAATGAAATTGGAAGAGAAGATGAAGTCAACACTAATCATCAACGACAAGTCCTCGACAATACTCTGAGTGGATGTTCACGTTGTGAAGATGGGGAAGTGTTCTAATATTTGTTTGTTTTAGAACACCGTGTTGCTAGTGGGACATTCCTCATATTGGATTGCTTGTAATGCAATGCCATGATATGAAGTGTAGTGTAATGCCATGTCATGTCATGGAAAGTCATGGAGCACAATGTAATTTAATGTAAAATAATGTGATGTAAAGTATAAGGGAATTATGCATACATGTAAATATGATTGTGCTTTGCAACAACCTTGTTTTTCAAATTACAGTAAATATACTTGAGATACGATCAGTGATCTCTCTCTCTCTCTCTCTGTCTCTGTCTGTCTCTCTGTCTCTGTCTGTCTCTGTCTGTTCTTCTGTCTGTCTGTCTTTCTCTCTTTCTCTCTGTCCTTGTTTTTAAAATTACAGTTGACATCCTAGAGATATGTGAGATCAGTGACAGCCTCTCTTGGTCACCATCCGTAGCCACCCCCCCTCTCTCTCTCCTCTCTCTCTCCCTCTCGCTCTCTCTCTCTCTCTCTCTCTCTCTCTCTCTCTCTCTCTCTCTCTCCTCTCTCTCCTCTCCTCCTCTCTCTCTCTCTCTCTCTCTCTCCTCTCTCTCTCTCTTCTCTCTCTCTCTCTCTCTCTCTCTGTCACGTGAATTTGAAATCAATGTGCACCAATATGAATAATCGTTAGAACTAAATCAGAGAGAAGACAAAATCCCTGATGATTTCACGAATGAACATAAATTAGTTGTGTTGACTAATTAATTACAAGATATGAATATGGAGATAAACGTCCTTGTACTGGGGTGTAAAATCAATAAAGAGTCTAGAGGCTAGATTAGGTTATATAATCATTTCTTTTGTTTACTCCGATCAATCAGAGCATGAGGAAATGGAACGGAAAGATAGAGAAAATTGTCAGAAAAAAAACTTAGTAAATAAAACTAATAGCGTCCGATCCACCTGTGGTGACAGCAGGACAATTTACTATTCATTCTTTCTACAGTCTGTTGTGTTCTTTATACTGTAGGAAGGTGGAATTGGACGAGCAGAAGAAGACAGCCATTGCACTATAATAACACTAATAAATTAAGACCTTGTCGATTGTCCGAGTTTGGCTTTAATTTTGCCAATTCACAAAACCATAAAAATAACCTTGAAAAATGTTTGAACATAAGCCACTTTCGATTGTTATGACTTACCCGGCATTGCAAAGTTTCTCTTAGTTAGCTGTAATTGTTTTCTATGTTAATTCTTACAGTATTTACTTAACTGGTTCACTTTATTTTGTGCGATAAAGTGTAGGTGTCAGACCAATTAAGATATAACGTTTACCCCAATACTGTAGTTTTTCAAGCATGTGTCATTTTCCGCTCACTTATCGCAATTTTACAGTGTTACTCATATCAAGGTGCACTTCAAATAATTGTAGATCAGTAACGTAAGATTTGCTAAAAATGTGAGTTTTATGGAAAAATTAGAAATTGTGAAGGCCGTATATCTTATATGGATCTACTCAAGCAAAATAAATTATGACGTAATCTCTTTCAGTTTTTTTTTGTTTTTTTGCATATGTGGATATATAACAGCAAACAAACAAATGTTTTGACATCCGCAGCTTTCTCTTCAAAACACATAAGGCGATAGACTTCGCTATACTTAGTACGTGTAGCCTCTTGGCTGCCGGTACCCATGGTCACTGGAATGTGGCAATGTTCCTTTTAAAATGGGCTAGGTCACCTTTCACGACAAACTGATTACCTGATTCTGTCATCAGAAGGTCATCGTGTCATGACCGGGGCGCAGGAGGTCACTGTCAAAACCCTGCTGAGAGATATGAATGTTTTTTCTTTAGACAAGCAAACAAGGAGTCCTAATTTTTGCCGCTGAGGACATATAACTAATTCATTAACCATCATAAATTGATAAAATGTCTCAGGTTATACAGTATTGGCCAGAAATCTGTGGAATATACTATACGTTTCTATTCATTCAAGCATTTTGTAATGTCAACAATAGTCACCTTCAATAAATATGCATAATTTTACTTAATATATAAAATAAATTATAGTCTTTTGTAGGTACCCCAGTATTGAAAGATTGAAAAGATTCCATGTTTAAATCTTACACAGAGAGAATTTGATAGTCGGTGACAATATACGAAACGAGAATTAACGTCCGTCACAGTGTCTTTGATTTTTTCCTGCAAATGACAAAGTCTGGCCCCCTTCGTTTATTCCCTCTCCTATTATCTCTAGTATTGACTGTCTGTCTCTCTGTCTGCCTGTTGTCTGTCTGTCTGTCTGTCTGTCTGTCTGTCTGTCTGTCTTCCAGTGTCTATCTACCTGTCTGTTTGTCCGTCTGTCTATCTATCTATCTGTCTGTAAGTAAAAATCTGTACATATAATGATGGAAAGTTTGACATTTAATTTATATTTTTTTTACGTCTTTTATACAGGACAGTCAAGCACGGTAATTATCATTATCGCCGTCTGTGTCACCATTGCTGTTTTTTTCTTTATCATAATCATATGCTTTCTGCTAGAAACAAAATTGAAAGTTTTTTGTATTAATAGGGTGCACATACAAAATGAAATGAAATGACTGACGCGTAGATGTTTCAGTAAAGATTTACTTTTATTGCCGGAAATACCAACACATCATCCTTCATAACGTTAAATGAAATAAGCAAACCAAGCAATATTGTAGCTTCTAATTTACAAACTAAAATTACATTTATTTACAGTAAGAGATATTCATCTTCCCTTCATTAACCGAATAAATATAGAGGGTAAAACTGTTAGTCCCTCATTAAAACAAATGTCACCATAGCTAATATCTAATATATACTTAAAAACTACCAATAAAGTGTACCTAGGTCTCCTTTATATGTTGCCATGTTAAGCATGAAAACATTTGATTTGCTCAAACTTACAATGCAGTTTGTCCCTATGTTTGGCAGCCCACATGGTACGGATAAGATTTATGATTTTGACACATTTGAAGCTGTGTAAATGAACTGTGTCCAAATGATACATTTTATGGATTTATTTTTGTTTGTTTTTTAGATGAAAATTGTGAAAATTGTACAAGGTTCGATTATTCAATGAAAGAATCCGTGACAAATTGCGTCAACCTCTTCAGATGTCGTGATATTTGATATATCATATTCTAAAACACTTGTTTTGACATTTTCAATTTGAAATTTCGATAATTTAAGTTGTGACATAATGCCCCGGTCCTCAAACCTTCACAGTGAATAAAACAGAAGGCAGATGCAAAGCATCCTTCTTTTTTATATATATCAACACAACGGCACCAGACTTGAAATCAAATAAGTCAAAGCGCCGTTTTAGCGTGGCCAAGCGTGTCCAGATGATGTGTCATCTTTCAGAAGTTCTGGGCTATCACCATGACAACAATATCATTGGGCACATTGCTTTATTCCTTCTGGCCTATACAAATTTAATATTCGATAAGGTCAACTCTTAATCGGTTCTTGCATGTGAGTTTGACCCAAAGCGCCCTCTATCGTTAGTTTGATGGATACAGGGCCATCATGTTGCTGAAAAGGCTTTGCTACCGAGTGAAATTGTTTAATGTTTCTTGTACCGTGGACGAAAACGACAAATCTCCGCGCTGTGTAAAATCCTCGCTGTCAGAAATTCTCTGCGTTGTTCAAAGGGAAACCTCAGTCCAGGGAATGTCACCATTTATCCCCTTCTAAAATCCACCTTAATAAAATGCAGCTCAAATTTGCCACATATTTGCACGCGTCAACGACTGCGGCGCGACGAAACGAGACTTTGAAGAAAACGAAATGTCTGAAAATGAACTCGAAATCCCATTGGCGCGAAAGGGCTCATGGGAGGGACGTGAGTGACGTCATCGGCGACACACGAACGTGTGACACAGCTTACCGTAGCATTAAGTCTATGCTGTCTAGTATAGTTCTGCACGTTACAACTTTTTAATGCTCTTTAGCATAAAACATAAATTAACTGTTGTGCAGTTGGGTGCAAAAATAACTAAAGGAAGAACAAAAACGGTGTTAGTTTTTTACCGTTTTCTCACAGAACAGCTCTTTCGAAGACAGTGTCTAAAGAAAGTCGGGCGAGTCGGAGGTAATAGGGCCTAAAATGTTAAAAACTGTCAAGATACTAAGTTATGTTCTGCACCTTTCAAAGATGATTGTTTTATAAGGGATTTCGAGACTCTAATATCGATACAAGACGATAACACACAATGTGGTTCGTATCTTGACATGCTGAGTCAGCCTACTATGACCGGTTTTAACCAGATAAACATAGGCGATTTCGGGACTCTATCCGAAGACGAAACTACACAAAGCGTCTCTTATCTCGACAGCCCGGGTCTGCGAAATCGCCGATATATAACCGATAAATATGGGCAATTTCGGGACTATACCTGGTAATATTGATACCACAAGTTACTAGAACGACTTCTTGCCTATCGTGTCTCGGCACGCTGAGAAATAGCTGATATTTACCCTATAAATATCGGCAATTGCGAGACTCTAATATCGATACCAGACGATCATACTAGATTTATTTGCACTGTGTCTCGGCACGCCGGGTCTGCAAAATCACCAATATTAACCCGATAAATATCGGCGATTTCGGACTTTAACTCTGATACTAGACGATACTTTGTCAAATCGTGGGTAAATATCCGATGTGTATCGGAGATTTCACAACGTAAGAGAGCATTCGTTTTTACAGGGAGGGGTCGTGGAATATCTTAATTGAATTATAATTTGCCATTTGACCTTTGAACTTTCAAAGAATCCTTTTTAACTTTACAAATAATCACATATGTCATATTGTTTTTTCAGATCTGCTCTTCAAATATAATATTCTCGTCACGTACATATCTATCAATTGTCAAACTTTTTTAAAGCACTGATTTCAATAGCTGGTTTTGTATTGCAAAAATTATATTTAAAATTTCCTCACATACCACAATGTAAAGAGAATCAACATTTTTGGTGAAATTGCAAAAATCAAATTTTTTGCACACACATGAACTTGTAATCGCCCCACTCTAATCAAGTACATTAATATCAATAATCAAGAGTCTATAAAAACACAGATTTAGCTAGTTTTGTATTTAAAAGAAGTTTTTCACAGCTTCTCATAGACCACTCATAGATTATACCACTCATAGATTATGTATGGAGGACAAGCAACATTTCGGTGAAATTCCAAAGTCAAATTTTTCCATAACTCCATACAAACCTTTGTAAAATTTGACCCCCCTTCAAATCATTGATTGTAAAACTTGACCCCCCTAAAAACGGTTTCGTAAAAGTCAACCCCCTGATTTCCACCGATTCCCCTCCCTGTAAAAAACGAATGTTCCTAACATATCTGACCACTCGACTACCTCTGTCCGACTCTTAGTTCAAAAATAGCATCCATGGCCGGTAGTCAAGAACCCTGCATGTTTTACATTATAAAATTTATTCATTCAAGAAATACATTTTTACATTTAAAGCATTTTTCATTAAATGTCCACACGAAACATTCATACACATTAATAGCGGGACTTCGTCGAAAGGGCCGATCGGATATCATCGAGAGTTTCCGGGCCTTGCACGAAATAAATTCTTCACATGTAGGCTTAATAATTTTTTATTTGACGATCGGGACTTAGCTGAGGACCGATCGGACATTATCGGGAGTTTTGGCTGGTCTTCCAGGAAACACATTCTTTACAGCTATAGACGATACTAGATTTTTCATATGGCGGGTATATATCCAATATAAGCTTTATATATCCAAGATTTCATCACTTTACAGATCTGAGCAAGCACGACTTCCTCAGTTCGACCCCAACTTCGAAAAACGGACGATACTATATATTTGTCAAATCGCGGATAAATATTTTTCGATATATACCGGAGATTTCGCAACCTAAAAGATCTGGCCAAGCTCGACTTACATAGTAACACATACATGTGAAGTTGCCCTCATTTTCCTTTACAGTCACAGAAGTGAATTGCACGGAAAACAAACAGTAGAGAGAAATTTGAAACAGTTCAGAAAAATTATAAATAGTAGAGAGAAATTTAAACAGCGCGGAGAATTTCCAAAAGGGAGATTTTTACACAGCGCAGAGATTTTTACACAGCGCCGATGATTTTTTTTTTTTACACAGCGCGGAGGTTTTACACAGCGCGGAGAATTTCCAAGAGCGCGGAGATAAATGTTGCACAGCGCGGATATTGATTTACACAGCGCGGAGATTTTTACACAGCGCATGTGTTGTAGAATACAAAGTTATTTCCTTCGACAACAAGATAAATTATTCGTATGAAGTCCCTATAGATGGCTGCCAGTTGAATAGAGTGTTTGAGATCAGAGATTTGGATGTTACCATGGTTTCTGATCTTTAATTCGAAAGCACATCGAAGAATGTGTAAACAAGCTTTCATAATGTTCCGTTTGATAACGAGATCGTGTAATACATTTTCTTCTCCGAGAGAGTTGAAATCCGTGTATGCATCTTTAGTTAGAAGCAGATTAGAGTACTGGTCTTGTCCCCAACTGCCAATATTATAGTCACTGTTTAGACAAAGCTCAAAAACTTTTTCTGAGAGATATGTTTTTAAAGTTTATTTGGGAAAATAATCGTACAGTCCTGCATGGATTTTAATCTTCCCTCTCTTTCGCTTCGGCGGAATTTTTTTAGCTTTAATTAAACTGTATTATTCGGAGACAGTTTATTGACTCTACCTTTTATTTCAAATTATATTTTATGCACCACTCAGACGCCTTCGGGCTTCCTCCTCATTTCAATTTCCTCTTTGCAGATTAAATGAAAGGAATTCGCCTTTATCCCGAGGACTATTACACTCTGTAATAACATTTCCTTCTAAAATTTTTACCGTCTAGTACTTGTAAAACATATGTGTCTAGATATTTGATTCTAAGAGTCCATCATTTGTATATATTGGGTACATATCGTATTACAAATTCTTATCTATTTAAACCCAATGTGTTGTAAGCTTGCCTCTACCTAAATAATGTAAGTCACCATATTTATTCAAAACTTGTTGGTCCTACTTAAACTGAAATATATCCGATCTACTAGTTCCTCACTCGTGTTTGAAATTAATGTGAAATTTCCTCAAAGCTTGTCAAACAGATACCTATATTTAAACGTACCGACATTTCTTTAGCCATAGTAGACTGCCACCATTGGATTGTAATTAACATCGTAGAATACAATCTACACAGAATGACGCAGCGCCCTCACGAATGTATAAATTGCGGTGTTTCCACAGACTTTTTAGCTTCAGTGTTTGTAAGATGTGGGGCTCGTATCTTACCAGAACCTAGGTAGAGGTGACGTTATCAAACACTCACTGGAACTTTCGGTGGAATTGCTGCTCGTGAACAAGTGGGTATAGTTGCCGTTAACATAAATTTCCTGCGGTGAGAATGTTCAAAGAACGGCCTACTACGTCATTCTTAATTTATTTGAATTAGACACGTTTACACTTGAAAAACCCAATTTGCCGTATGTTTATTTACATATACAAGTTCACTCCGATGAAGATGTTCATTCTTAAGCAGACAAAAAGGGTTAGAAAAAACTCCGTTCAAATTAGACCACCAGTCAATTGGGAATAAGGAACAATCTGTAGAAACACAAAAACGCTCCTCACATAACGAGAGCTGCGTTGGTAACTCTGAAATTATGAGCACCATGTGCGACAAGGCAATGCAAAAGTAGGTCTGGATAGTGCATCAAAGCCCGAGTTCATGAAAAAGGATTTCATCATATATTAGACATGCTTTGCGAGAGGGGGACATCTCAATCAAACAAAGTGTTGACAGCCAACATTCTTCTGTGTTGTTTGCTGACTACTATCATTCCTATAATTTTTATAACGAAAACTTTTAATTTGAAAATGTCCATGTTTTGATTATAAGTATGTCGATCTACTGTCCATTTTATTTGGTCTGTGTCATGCAAAGACTCTTTGGATATGGTAGTTTGTCACAAATTGGTCAATGGCGCGAAGCAAGCTCATTTCATAACAAGTCATCAGCGTTTAAAATAGCCAACCTGCCAGCCCTGCTCTTACAGTAAAACAAATGGTTCGGTGATTTAAAAAGACGCTGACCCAACATTTGTGCTATAAGTAGTGCTTTTCTTAGATATTTAAAAGAGAACTTACAATGCAGCCTTTCAGGAAGTTTAGAGAGCCGAGATAAATTTCTGTTAAAAAACTCTAAGTGTATGTCAATGGACGGTAAAATCAGTTCGGTGAAGCGTCTTAAATTGGTCACCTATTAATTTTTCTTGCGAGAGTGGCGGCGCCATCCAAGTTAATGCATATATGTGACCTATGCGTCAAGATAATGTTGCAGTCGAATTGATAAGTTTGTTACTATTGATGTTAATTATATTTCAAGTCATATTCAAATGACTAGGTCATTGACGAGCAATGACATTTTTTCGTATCATGAATCAAGTCATTAACTTTACAAAGTATACTTTGATTACACTACTGGCTTATGTCAGAATACTCGATTCTTTGTTAATATTTGCCACGAGATATGAAAGATACATAGTATAGATAGATACAAACATAGATACAGAGATACATACATAGATACATGCCAGATATGATAGAGAGATAGATAGATAGATAAATAGATAGATAGATAGATAGATAGATAGATAGATAGATAGATAGATAGATAGATAGATAGATAGATAGATAGATAGATAAGAAGAACAAACTGTCGTTTTGCCGCACTCTAATGTTTCAAGCCTAACCAAAGCACAAGGCTTTTGATCGAATGTTGGACACTGCAGAAGGCTGAAAATGAATCCAGTTTATATATTATCTTATTTTTGTCTGTGTCTTGTATCACATCTTATTGATATGCTAACTCGTCGTTGATAAGGATTATAATTAGCTGGTGCCATTGTGCTTACTGCCGTCATTATATTTAGCGCTATCTATGGTGGTCATGTGATTGTTCTTTAATTTTGATTCACGGTATCGAAATTACAAATTGCAAATACTCTATTGACTGAATGGTTCTTATAGATTTCTTGCAAAGTTTGTACTAAATTGTCAGCCGGAAGAACATATGCAAATTACAGTAAAAAGTTAGCTACAGAAAATTACGGGCATGAATTTTCTGTAATCCTTGTTCCTGAAATTATGCCGTTCCATGGCGTCTCTGATGATAATGAAAACCTTCCCGTTAAATGCAGTTTGTACATATATTAGGATACCAAACCTACAAACCCTTAGTGAGGCGGAATGTATACCAAACCTACAAACCTTAGTGAGGCGGAATGTATACCAAACCTACAAACCCTTAGTGTGGCGGAATGTAGAGTTAACAGATTCTAGTACATAAATTATACGAAGGGAAAATAAACATGAAAACATATTAAACAATATTTTGCATTAAAATCATTACTGTCCTTTTACTTAAAAAGAAACATAGAAAAACTATATTACACACATGTTTAAGGGTCATCATAAATTTACGTTAGCAAATATAAAAAATCATATCTGTCATCTCTATCCATTTAATTTTCAATTTTTTATTCTTCTATCAATTGTTCTTCGGAAACGGTGAGCATACATCTACTTTGGAAGACTTTAATATCCTACATTGGGCAAAAAACAAGATTTTGTAAATACATGCCTAAGTTTCATCAATTCAATTCAATTCATTTCACATATATATTTGTCAACAAATACGTGTAGAACTTTGCTTTAAGGCTCAAAATAATACAAATGGCAAAGCTTTCTATCGAAGTGGACGCTGTTATACAGTAAAAGGGTGAAAACACACTCAATAGCAACATAGATATAAATTCGAAACAATTACAATAATGACCGGCTGGAAATTTGAAATAACATCATCCCCATTACGTTTACAGACAGACGGAGAGAGGCACAGAGAGACACAGACGCAGACAGACACTTAGACAGACAGACAAATAGGCAGACAGACAGACAGATACACAGAGGAGGAGTGGGGAGAGACAGACGGAGAAAAGCGTGCCGTTTACACAATACATCTAATATTATACTGCCCTTGGTGTCGCGCCAGGCGTTGAGATTAAAGATGTTATTTGTATTGATCCATGATTAGTAATCTTAAAGGATAAAATAGAATTAATTGTTACTTCTCTTTACGTTGTACAACTATGACCGGTTTACCCTCTGATGAAAACAGATGATGAAAATGTTAATGGTCTACATACACTGAAGTATATTCCTTCTAAGTCACCCGTGTTTTAAATTTATGTCAATTTTCCTTAAGGTTATCGAACGTTATATCTAGATTTAAGCGTACTGACCTCTCTTTTTTCCCATAGTAGACTGCCACCATCGGATTGTTATTAAAATAGTAAACTACAATCTACTCAGTATGACACAGCGCCCCCACAAATGCATACATTGCGGTGTTTCGACACATATATTTGTAGCTTCCTTGTTTGTACTAAGTGCGGCTTGTGATCTTACCATCCTAGGTAGAGGTCACTAAATGAAACGTATCATGTCGGCTAAATCTTTTAATGAACACTTGGCTGTTCCAGTCGTCTTAGTAGTATCTTGCCTCGTAACTGCAGGTAAGTTGATGTTTTCAAACACTCAATTGGACTGTTGGGGAAATTGCTATTCGTGAACAAGTGGGTATAGTTGTCGTTAACAGAAATTTTCCGCTGTGAGAATGTTCAAAGAATGGCCTACTACATATTTCTTGACATTTTTGAATTAGATACGACTACACTTGAAAAGTCTAACTTGTCTTATGTTTATTCACATAAACAACCCCACTAGTACTCCGATGAACACATTCATTCTTAAGCAGGACATTGAAACGCTAGTCAACCTAGGTAGAGGTGACTAAATGAAACGTATTATGTCGACTAAATATCTTAGTGAAGATATGGCTGTTCATGTCATCTTCGTTGTATCTTGCCTTGTAACTGCTGGTAAGTTGAGGTTACTAAACCCTCATTTGATCTTTCGAAATTCGTAAACTAGTGGGTTTAGTTGTCGCTCACAAAAAATCCTGTAGGATAGTTCCTGTTATGACAATCGTCTTTATTTCCCTTCCAGGGCAATGTTCTTCAATCATAACTGGTCCGATCGACACCATTTCATTTGAAGGCTACGCTTCACAGTTAAACTGTACTTTAGACAGCTACACAGATGAAGCCGAATGGGGGTATGATGATGGAGCTTATCAGCGAATAACAACAGATAAAACTATACACGATAATTCATATGAACTCATTAGAGATGAAGGCGAAGATCGGTATATTTATAACATTTACATTAATCAAACGGAGTTGAGAATGGATGTGATACATACATGTCAAATATGGAACAGTGACGATGACTACCATGAAGCTAGGCTATTTGTTCTAGGTATTGTTAGATATTAATTGACCCAAGCCTACTGGGCATTGACACATACACGTTTCAAGTAAAAGTAGCGACTGCTCGTATCTCTAAATAACATTGTTGAGGGTAGTAAGTACCAGTACATCGTACATTTGGATTTGAATCGACAATGGTGACCATATTGTATTTCACGAAAATCCACAAAATGGCACACTCTCAAACATACAAGGAAAACCACGTTATTTTTTGTGAAGAATGCTATGACTTAGTCTACTGGAATTTGATAATCAAAATGAGAACATGCAAGTGACCTAAGACACTTTATTGAATTGTCTAAAAATAGTTACGTCTGTAAAAAATCCCTTTTTCAAGGGCGATTTGAACTATTTGAATTAAAAATTGCTCAGGTAATTATCAGGGGAGTGCAATCAAGTTAACAAAATGCTCTACACTCAGTTGCTAGCTTTTGTTACCACAATCAACATAAAATAAAGTTTAAGCAAATATTTTCAATGTGAACAAACAGACCAAATGTACAAGTGTTGCACCTAATTTCGTGCCATACATTTTTCAATGACCTTCGATGATCATGAGCTATTTTACAAAAGTCATTAACTAAAAGGCTACAGGGTTAGTTCTTATTGGATATTTATTACTTTGGTACCATATTAATTTTCCTCCAACATGAACGATAACTTTGCCAAACGATTCTGTATCTCAGTAACTATAGGATTATTATACATACCAGGAGAAATGTTAGTCCACATAATCTGTTTATCAGTTAATTGCGTCATTTGTTTGTCGTGAAAACAATTATCGGCGATATGTCCAAGGCTACATCAGAAGTAATTTTCGGTAATTCATATCATGATATTACAAGTTTGCAGCTTTTGATTCCTCACACACGTTATTCACGTAGTAAAGAATAGGATTCGGGGACAGATATTTAGAGTCTTGATTTTGAAGCTGAATGGTAGGAAATCTTACCTAAGAACATTTTCATTTTCTTGAGGCATACTGCCTTAAAATAGCATTTTCTGTTTTATTTCTGTTTTGATTTGTTTCGGTAGCCGATGGTCCAACTTGTGATCTTCATCCGTTACAATATGTTGTTGCTGGTGAAATTTCCACATTTAACTGCAGTGTTACGGACGGAATTCCTCCCGGTGAACTTGTCTGGTATGCAGACGGAATGGTGAAATCTCGAGAAAAAAGTTCACAAATTAACGTATGGTACCCTGTGTTCCGGAAAGAAGACAATGGTACGATGGTAAACTGTCATCTAGAGCATGAATCAATTCTAGCTTCAGTTGAAGACGTCGCACGCTGTGGAGAAGATTATGTTGTTGTCGTGCAATGTGAGTTGAAAACGCGTTAATCTGCGATGTTATTTGTATTATTTCTGAAAGAAAAAAAATGAAAAGCGAGATAGGGATCTGCTAGACGGTAACGATTTACATTAGGCTATCCAATGTTCTAAATTCGACAATGTTCAATTTGAGTTGATACATTCACCGAATTCAAGTTCCCATGGTGTAGCCAAAATAAATCAATATTTTGTCATGTTTGTTTGGTACAAAATTACCAATTCTTACTACTAGTGAAGTTATATGCAATACTATTTGGATTCATAAATGGTAACTGGCGCGAAAACGTTTATTTTGATGACGACGAATTACAATGTCGCAAACTCCTTATCCTTCTTTTAACAGCCATGTTATGGAGCTTCTAAAATATTTTCTTCTATTTTCCGTGATAACGTCCCTTCTTAACCCGGCAAATAATCACTTTGGTATGCGTTAGAGTGTGAATGCATTTGCCGATACTATATACATGCTATAATTTAAAAAAAATCATTGCGTGAGGGAGGGTTATTGTGGAAAGAAAGATTGACAACTGTAAGTGTTAGATCCCTATTTTATCTGAAGCGAGACCTGACTGAAGGGTGCCGGAAAAACACGGCAAATGTATGTTTCTTTGCTACCTCGCAGTAAAATAGTTATATTGATATGCCTTTATATAGTTTTGCATTAAATCCTTGGCTTCATTACTAGACCCACCGAGTGTCAATATAACCAACACTACTAGAACTGTAGTCTTTGAAGGAGAGCGTTTCGTCGCAATATGCGATTTGGAAGAAATAGGCTTTCCTGAGAAAATCAAGAATGGTATTGGATTGGTCCACCACGTGACGAGATATATCATAACAACCGATTGGTTATTGAAAATGTAACAAGGGAACATAGAGGCAACTACAGTTGCATCGCCAGTAACGAATTTGCAGATGGCCGACTTGGAAATGGATCCGCTTCACTGTGGTTAGAAGTGCAATGTGAGTAACGCAACCTATGTGTTTACACACTAAATATATCATTTTTATGATCACCTGCTGGGCAGTAAAATCAATTTTAGGGCTGTAAAGATAATCGATGATTTTCAATTATGTTTATCTAAACTGCATCTTGAACTTCGATTACAAAAAGGTACCTATTGGTGAAAGTCAAAGTGCTATTTTCTAAAGAAGCGTCAATAAAGCTTACCCATTGTCTCGTAGACGGCCCGTCTCTCTCTGCGAAAGTCCACGGTAATGCGAGCAACGACAGCATAGCAATTGAGGGAGAATCATTTTCAGTTGAGTGCATAGTCACAGAAGCTAACCCACAACCACAAGCTATATCTTGGTTCGACTGGGAGGGAAACGAGATCAGCTCAAATGAACGGATGGAATTCAATTCAGTGCAGCGAGAACAATCCGGGAACTACACGTGCCACGCTAGGAGTACATTCTGGAATAGCACGACGGCAAACGCCACGACTTTATTTTCATTAATTGTGCAATGTAAGTTTATAATGAATTTTTAATTATTCTGCTTGTACATTCATTATCTCATGGTTAAATTTGGGAATGGCATTTTAAGATATAAAACTTTGCTATGTCTACGCGTAGTTACTGTAATATACGTTTTTTGTTTTCAAAGTTAATGACGTCTGTCACAAAGCTAAACGTATATATGGCAGGGGATATTTTTTCCAAAACATTCGAACCGGCATTAAACCTTGACTTTTGCAAACAGCTAGGCCACTCTGTAACTTAGCTGCCTTCAAAACGCTAATGTTCGAATCTTGATCATCATTTTGTAGACCCATCATCTGTTGCTGTCGAGTTTCATGGGAACATCAGTAAAACAGCACAACAGTTGAGGGAGATTCGTTCTCAGCCGAGTGTATTGTCAAAGATGCTGAGCCTCAGCCACAAGCCATATCTTGGTTTAACGATGTAATATTAATGAGTTGTACTTTGTGTTAATATTATCTTTGCTAATAGATTAATAACTTTGTTCAACAAACTTAATATTTTGTTAATTTTTGTTCATAGATATCCCCTCAGTGAACGTACAAATTGAGGGCAATGCTAGTGACACAGCCAGAATCATTGAAGGCCATTCGTTTCGCGTCGAGTGTGTGGTTGTAGATTCTAATCCTATGCACGACAACATAACATGGTTCGATGGTAATGGCGATGTAGTTTCTTTTAATGAATTGGTGGAATTCAAAGACATCAGCAGGGACGAGTCTGGAAACTATACATGCATTGCAACCAATACATTCTGGGATGGACACACTGGAACCGGTACCACAATCATGAACGTCGATGTAGAATGTGAGAAAAACATTGACTCATTTTTTGTATGTTTCTGTGTTTTTTTTTCCTAAGAATTATTTACGAAATACTGCACTTTAAATTTGCATTGTTCATATAAAGACATAAAAGTCTTGTATAATTTATAATCATTTTATTCAAAAAGGATAAATGTGAGTCTGGAAACTACATGTACCTTCTAAACTGATATTTTACGTGTTTTATATTGTTAGAATCAATGAGTAGATTAAGAACAGAAAAATAACAATTTAAAAAACACATGTAACTCTTTTTAGGAGATAATTTTCGAGATGAAATACGTCGAAATAACATCGTCACATTCATACATAAAAATAATCAATGCAATGACTTGTACTGCGATTTTAACTATTTTCTTGGTCAAGAAGCGGGATTAAGAGTTTATCGTAAGAGTTCGTAAGAGTTCGTTTGCACACGCCATTTTCTCAACGAGTCACCCCGAGAAAAGTCCAAACACAGAGACATAAGGTTTGATTTGGGACTGAGAACAGATAATGCGTCATTATGATAACCTACCAACGTAACATAAGGTTCAGTCAGTCTTAACGGGACAAAGCCGGCCATCTTTTTTCATGATTTTGGTTCGATACGAGATACTACTTATATCGTTTGACATGTTGAAAGATACTGAATGAATAGGTGGCCATGCATATATTCGACCCCGGTTTTGGACACGATACATGAAACCATCGCGAAAATGAATTAATGGTCATGACCATTGATTCATTTTAGATCTGATTTCGTTTAATTTTTTACTATGTCTAAAACCGGGGTCGAATATATGCATGGTCACCCATTCATTCAGTATCTTTCAACATGTCATAGAATATAAGTTGTATCTCGTATCAAACAAAATTCATGGAAAATGGCCGACTTTGTCCCTTAAGGAAAAACTCAAATAAAGAAAGAAAAGAAAACTAGGCATTGTAAGGTAAAAAACTAATTGCCAATGTGTTTGTCTTAATGTCACTTTCAAAATCAAGATACGCACAAATAACGATATCGTAATGATATGTTCATAATTTTGAGTTTTAAAGTCGTCATCAGCGGCTGTGACCTAAAACCTGTATGAGTTTCTACCTGACTGCAATAAACGGAAATGTATGACACATGTGTTTTCATCGTTAGTACGGCATACAAAAAGCTACCTGTATAGTTCATCGAAGGGCGCATTGTTCGAGAACCGTTACTCTGTAGCCATTTGATAGCAAGGAGGAACACGAAGATTCCGCTCTTTCAAATATTCACACTGTTTTTGTTCGGACATACATTTCTTCAGCAAGTACGATAACGACTATAATATCATGACGTGATCAAAATCGACTTTACGCTCAACTTTGCATCGAAATAAGCACGCATGTTAATTCTTTGATCAGTATAACTGGCTAAACGTTAACAAAGTAACGCTATTTAGCTATGGAAAGCATGGAAGATGAACTATCGGTTGTTTGGTTTATTTAGTATATACTGAAAAAATGGAATAATTGAATGGTTCCCTTTATTTCAGACCAACCGATTGCTGCAATCACCGACGAAAGTGATGGCAGGGCTGTCGAAGGAAGAGAATACAAAGCCTATTGTTCAGCAGTCGCAAATCCAGAACCAAGCTACTCTTGGATAAATTTAACAGGACATGATATCGACACCGGTTCTTCGCTCACTCGTTCTGACGTCAAAAAAGAACAACGAGGGACATATACTTGTATCGCAACAAATACATTTTGGGATAATTCAACAGGATACGGGAATACGTCGATCGCACTGGACGTTCAGTGTAAGAATTACCACTAACAATGGTGTTCATGAGACAGGTTTATTAAACATGCATTTGGAGCTTTAACTTCTAACTTTTTTATTTAAAATTGAGGACCCCTCTCCTTCCGTCTTCTCAAAACATGGTCTTTTAACCCCCTTATCGTTTATCTTAGATTTTCATGTAATGGAAAAATTGATAGAAGTTCTCTTTTCCAGTTACACTATCGAACTATTTTAACTACTACGATTTAATTTCACAGATAACCCGGATGTTGAACTCCGCTATTACGGTAATATCGACGAATCTGGCAAGGTCATAGAAGAGGACGATTTTAGTATCCTTTGTGTGGCGGTAGACGCCAATCCAGAGGTGGAGACAATTTCTTGGGACTATTCGACCGCTGTAGGTGTTTGGTTAAATTTTACCTTAATTACTCGAAACAAGAGTGATGATTATACTTGTACTGCCAATAATACATTCTGGGACAACACGATCGGAAGTGGAAAGGAAAACATTTCTGTCGACGTCCAGTGTAAGTCAATAACCATGATTGATTATCTCTTGTATGAGGTCGATTCGAAGTCCTTACTGCCTTAATTTGTGCAGTTTCAATGAATGATTAAATGTTACGCATATTGATAAAATGTGCAGTTAATACCGATATCAACACAACTTAGCGCCAATTGGGGTTTGACGTTTCAATATTTCTCAGAATCGCAACACATACCACATTCATGTTCTCATGCCAGATATTAGAAATCATAGAAAACGCACATTTCAACAACTAAAATATTGAACACTGTATAGAAGATCTTTTGCAAAGGAGTGTTTTTCCGGGTCATTATAACCGAAGCCTGGCTGAAAGTTACTTATATATAGTATTTTTAACCATTCAAGTCTTCTTTAGAAACGCCAAGCAACCAAATGGAGATTAAGTGTATTTTGTAGTGTATCAATAGTGGTTACTTTGGCTGTTCAGTGTTGACATACGATAGCGTAAGTACATACCGAGGATGTTAGTGTACATAACATGTTTGCGCATATATGACACTTTATGTTCGTTGCATGCAAGTCACGAAATGGGTCGTTTGGAGTGTGGAAATCGTAAAATGGCAATGCACATGCTTTTAAACAATTTACTAAACAACGTATTTCCCGTTTTCTCTGTTTCATAGATCCGCCTTCCGTCAACGAACAGAACGTGTCTTGTGTAGAACACGACAATAATGTCAGCTTCTCGTGTGAAGTAGATTCGAATCCATTGCCTTCGTTTTACTCGTGGACAAGAAATGGCGATTTCCTGTCACTTGAACGTACCTATGTCATCAACAGAGTGAATCGGTCAGACTCTGGAAAATACACCTGTACAGCAACAAATACTTTCCATGATGGTAGTAATACTACTGGCGATGGTGTTACAGAACTCATTGTCCAATGTAGGTCAATAATTTTGTATGATGTTATTCCAATGCATTGAAATAACTAAGCATGCCTCAATATCTGATCACCACCTTCACCACCAACATTGTTGCTTTCATCGTCATCATCGTCATCACCATCATCATCATCGTCATCATCATCATTATGATCATCATCAAGTGATTCATCAAAATGGTCTTCGTTGCTATAGCCGTTGGTATATTGAATTTAAACAAACTTCTTTCCGAAATCGGCATTAAGTACCTTCGATCACCTGGCGTACATTGGCTTACATACGGGAAGCGCTGGGCCATTGATATGGTGCGCGGTCGGGCTTGGCCGAGAGCACACGAGCCGTTCGAGCATATGTAAGCATTTGTATGATCTTCGTCAAGTACAGAAATACATCAGAGTTTGTGTAACCGGTTTTTTGACGGTTTTTTGGGTCAGAAAAGCCGCAGCGAAAATACTTCTTTTCCTCATACTCTAATTCTGTGCTCTTAGAAAGTTTGTTGTGGGACTTCTATTTATGTACTGCAACAGCACTCTCATCGTTATGAATTTAAGTAAACAGGCGAGTTCGGTTCTACTCATACGCATCCCTACCTTTATTCTACCAGAGGCTTCTCTGATCACTGCTAGATTACGCATCAGTCACTGAGATCTTAAGTACTGTAAAACCAACGCAGAGTATCTTGCACTTTCCATACACGTAACGTTTGCACATATTCACTTAGAGACATATATAACGACCCACACACACCAAATTAACACAAACTCATCGACTTGAAACGTATACATTGATATTAGTTAGAATGAGAAATTCTTGAAATATTTATAAGTTAATTTTCAATCGAAACACCATAAAATCAATGGTGGTCTGACAAGTGACAGTCTTGATTTGAAAAGTCTATTTTATTAGGAGAAGAGCGCATGAGAAATTCTTGAAATAGTTATAAGTTAATTTTCAATCGAAACACCATAAAATCAATGGTGGTCTAACAAGAGAAGTCTTGATTTGAAAAGTCTGTTTTTATCAGGAGAAGAGCGCATGCTTGACGCGGTACCCTGGCTTTGTTCGGTGCAACTTTGTATCACTTTTGTTTTTATCATCTAAAACCTCTCAAAATCTGACAACATTTCATAATAAACAACAGCAACAATAACAATAGGAAGAAGCACGAATATTGTTCACATAAAACGTAAAATGAAATGAGGGTAAACAACATACCTCTTGAAAATAAGGTACGTGAAACTGTTTCTCTTTAGATCAAACATAGGATATCGAGGTTGCGACGTTTCCATATTTGCTTCTTCTTGGTTATTCTCGTTAGATGGTAGTCACCTCAATACATCTTGACCACAGCCATAGATGATAGATAATCACATTCACACCTCGAGCAAGAAAAGCCGACCAACCGGAACAAGGTTTGCAAGGTCACTTAGTATGGATCACTGCATTGTATTTGAAAATACGCACCCTCAGCCTGGTAGCTGCTTTAAACTATCCAATTTGAACTCTATCTTCTATGGCAGTGGTTCAGGTATACTGAGGTGACTAGCAGCTAAGAGGGTCTCACTTATTACGAGAACGTTGGCCAACCTAATCAGGATTTGTCAATCATGGAGAGTAACTTATTGCTTTCTAAAGTTACAATATGGATCTGAATTGACCTTCATATTTCGGCGATTTAACTTTTATAGAAAAATCCGTAACAATTTCATTTGCAGATTCGATCATTAACAGGAACACGTGGATGACTGTAATTTGAGTAAATTGATTTAATTACCGAATAAATTGCTGTTTTGGTAGGTACTGTTTGCGAGAGTAGAGCACATAATTTGAAACGTCAGTTCTACTTTTTGAATATGTACGCATGCGTATTCGGTGCATGTAAAGGTTTGCGAAATCGCAACATCGTGTCGACATGCCGAGACTTCTCACAGGCAGGTCGTCAGGAAGGCCTCTGCCCGCTCCCTTGGTCTCTGCCGACTGATTCAGCCTGGTAGAACGGAAGAAATCAGCCAAAAAATGTCGGCAAAATAAACATTGTTTGGACAGATCGAAAGATGGAACCAGAAAAAGAGTGACAAGTGACTACAGCACCACGTCAAGGAGGTAGACTGTGTCTAGTTTCTCGCGAAAAATACACTGTGTATTGTGCTTCCCCCACCGAGCCACTGGCCGAATGCTCGAGGGCGAGTGCGCAAGCACGAGGTAAACGTTTTAGATGCAAGGGCAACAGCTGAAGTGGCTGCCGGCAGTCTGCGTCGACGTAGCGCCCAGCAAAGTTTTTAATCGATTGATACTGGCAAGACCCTCGAGAAATAGGAGATCTGTTGAATCTGTCAGTGCAGTGTCACTAATGTTAGCATGGCTTGTTTGTTCCCCCAGCCATTTCACCCCATCTCAGTGTAGTCTCATTATTATGAGCAGGGCGTTAAATGCGATGTTGATGACTAATCAATCAAAAATTTTAAGTCCATTTCTGATCGAAGTTAGGGGACGAACTCAAACTTAATATGTGGCGAGTGCAGACGTAATTCAAAGTGACGTATTAAACAGCATTTCCGTGTGATGATCAACTTCGCTAGCCAGTGGCATGAGAGGTGTTTCCTCGGGCAAGGACCCTATAGTCCCTCGGAACATATAATATACGACGTTGACCTACCAACACCATGCAGACCCGACGATGTTTAATGTGAACTGGGCCATAGTCCTTCCGTAGGGAAATAATTTATTATCACTTAGAGTCGTTAGCATTCATTGATAATGTGGATTCCTTCAGTAAAATAGGCATTTTTTTCGGAAAAAAAGAAAACTGCAGTGTCCATCATCAGTGGTCTCATTTATGACGCGTCGACACGCTTACATGGACAAGCAAGACAAAACGGAGGGGCGCCACAGTCAGTTGCAGATCTTCTGCAGTGGTGGATAATACTGAACTGTACAAAGCTGTCAAAAAAATATACAGTGCAGATGCCTCGCCTTTTAATATGAAAAATGTAACAACATGCAACGTGGTGAGGATTGCGATTGCGAAAACGCTGTCAAGCACGCTGTGAACATAACCAAAAAGGCGTACGTTGACGGTCGATCGAACAGACACAGTACTATGCATACGGCGCGGCGCTGATGTATTGGTGAGAAAAATCGATCACACAATCATTTGTAGAGCTGTACTTTATCATATCGATATATGTATATTTCCGAAACATTATAACGCTACCAAAGTAAGGCAAACGCAAAATTTTCAATTATTTATTCATCATGTATGTCAAGTTCTGTTATTGTGTCAACATCGCCTTTCCAATGTGCACTCTATGGAGACGTCATCAATCTTGGTGGTACTTGTCATGCGCACAGCAGAAAATGCCAATGTTTTTGTTTTGAAAGTGTGTGTGTACAAAACAGCCTTGCTAGGCGGTCGTAACGTATCAAAATGAACGTGTTTTTTGAGCCGGGATTGGTTAGAGGCTTAGCAAAGGAGAGTTCTTCAACGTAGCATGGTCTATTTGCTTTAGTTTTACGAAAAGAAAGTCGACAATTTAGATCGATATTGCAACTTTAAGGCCACCGACCCATATACAAAGGGAGAAGACAGAGAATCAATCCGAGTTCAATTAAACGCTCAGAAGCCCATTACTATGATATGGATAACTGTATAGATGAGTGAAAAGGAAAGAAATAAAGCATACATGATGGCAAGCTAATATGTAAATAATACATAGTAGATCAGTACATAAATACGTACATCTATTCATTACATATTTTGAGGTTAGAGGATCTACTGCTTTAACTTTAAAGAGATTAATTTACATTTCTGAGTCTACAGAACTTACAAGTGTCTGGAACTTATCAAAGTTGGGCTCAGTAAAACTCCCATGTGGGAAATATTTAATTCTTAAATCATATACAATGAGCAGGTTAACAGAAAATGGTATCCCTCTTACACATCGTGTGATTTACGTAAAGTATAGCATCTATGTCTTAGATTGATACATAATGTCGCCCTTCGTCTATTGCTAGAGAAAGTGACGAACATCGGGAACGAGCAAAAACTCGAATGTATTGTAGTTACAATTCAGCTGTTAATACTTTTGAGGGGCTAGTAAACTCTTAAAAGTTAGTTATATGTACATAGTGTTGGCTTATTCATTGACCAACCAGTCTTGTTTGCAGACATCCGTGACCCGCGACCGTGGTAAGGGAAGTGAGAAACATTTTCTTATTGCCGACCTCCTTGGCGACCCAGGTATAGCCAATCTGTAAGAAAATGAAATTATTTTTATGGATATTGCCTAAGTGTGTCGTCCCATATTTTCTAAATTACATAACATAATATAGGTTTGTCGTGACAGTCTGTCAGGAGACTTTTCAAATAATTTGAACCAGCAACTGATGCATCTACGCATAGTAGAAGCAAATCATGGCGGTGGGCCACATTCACCTACTAATGCTTTATTTGTAACACGACATAATACAGTGAGCAACCTCCTACACCATTTTCTTTGAACTTTCTCGATTGTGTCGTAGTATTGAAGTCCTAAATTTCTGAACCGTAAATTAAAATTGGCAGAATCATTGAGCCGAAAACCTTAAAGTGTGTTTTAGCGTAAAATTATTACTGTTCTTGCTGGCGCATGATAAACGATTCATAGCTTTAGTAGCTTGCCCAGCAAAGGTAGCTACAGCTTTAGGCCAGGTGGTCCTAAAAACAGTAACATCCTAAATATTTATAATGTGACAAACTTAATCAATTATGGTATCACCAAAGAATCGTTTTCACGACTTGCTTGTCTCGATCAGCCACTCTTGAGAAAGATAAGATAAGTGTATAGATGGAAACGTCACAATATCTTCATCGGATTTTAGGCATCTGCAGATCGATTTAAAACGGATTTCGAATGAACAGGAGAGCGGATGGCATCATAAGAAGATGAAAAGTGCGCAGAATGTGATGGTGACCTTCTGTACACGTTTGCAATTCCTATCTCTTAGCCAGCGATGCCTTCAATATGCCGCGTTTATGTGAAAATATCAATGTTAGACTATTTCAGTGTAGGGCGTCAGAATTAAATTCAACTGCTTGAATCACCATTTCTTGACGAACAGCTATAACTGGACGTTGCCATGATTCTTCTTTCAAGATTTGTCGGAAGTCACAATGACGACCACTCCACTGCACAACATCACGGAAGGCAGTGACGTCACCATCTACTGCGCGGCCGTCAATGGGAACCCGAACCCTTACAAAATCAATCTGACATTTGAAGGCGAAACCATTGCAGAGTCGGATGGATCGATATTGTATCACAACCTCACCAGCATTTCCAGAGCACAAGATGGCAGCTACCAGTGCAACGCCATAACAAAATTTTACGACCAGAGAGAAGACTTTTCTACTGACGCATTGCAAATCACAGTCTTCTGTAAGTACGCCTCGATGTTTCAATGTTTTACTGAACGGCCATTACGGCCTGTAGTTTTCGTCATAAGTTGAGGAAAAATGAAGATTTTGTACCATTTTGCCCTATGTCGATGAGTAAAGAAACAACAAACTTCTCTTGATATTTTTTTTTGCTTTTCTGTCAACCTCTTGTCATTCTGTAGTCACTGGGATACATCAATAATGCCATTTCCCTGACAACGCTTTGTTCACATGCTGCAAGCTACAAGCAAAATTATCAAGTATGATTTTCATGATGTTCTCGAAAGCATAAATAAAATGCAACTTTCTTCTTCTTACCTAGAGGATCATGCGAGCAGTGCGTTTTAGCTAATGTGTTATCACGTCGAAAGACATATAGGAATACTTCTAACAAGTACAAAATGAAGAGAAAAACTATAAGACAGTTACTTTGTCACAGTAAAGACACTGAATTTTTTTTTTCAGACTCAGCTCGCATCTCTTCTGATGAATCCCGTGTTTACGAAGCGAGTGTGGATGATGACGTAAGCATGGAATGCAAAGCCGAGGGAAATCCAAGACCAACGATTCGATGGTTCGACAACAGAAACGAAACACTGTCAAATGATGACGACAACATCAGAATAGAGAACACATTGGCTGGTGAAATCACAAGTACGCTGACGGTCACGCTTGGCAGTAACTCTTTCGGTACCTATATATGTGAGGCTTACAACTGGTGAAACCAAGTCATTACCAATCTATGACCATTAACGAAACGGGAACTGGTAGGTTTCATGGGCTGATCACAACAAATGAATGACATAATATGTTGATGCCCGTTTTACAGCCAGTGCTCATATTTTGTTTGATGATAACTAGTTTGGGTAGATCGCTAAAGGAAACAAATATCCGCAGAGGTACCTACAAGAAGCGAAATTGAATCTAGAGATAGATAATATCATTGGCTTGCTCTTTCCTCGTTGTGTATCTACCACCTTTCCTCCTCATTTTCTGTACGTGTGTCTGTCTCATTGTCTATCTGCCCTTCTACCTTGCTGTGCCTGTGTCAGCGTGTCTGTCTTTTTTCAGTCTCTATACATGTCTGTCTCAGTGTCTGTTTTCCTGTCTGTCAGCCCCCCCCCCCTCTCTCTCTCTCTCTCTCTCTCTCTCTCTCTCTCTCTCTCTCTCTCTCTCTCTCTCTCTCTCTCTCTCTCTCTCTCTCTCTCTCTCTCTCTCTTCTCTCTCTCTCTCGCTCTCTCGCTCTCTCTCATATCAGTTAAATGTTGTTTTAACAGTTTGTCGACATTTATTTGTATGTTACAATGGTCCATTCTTCTTTTACTACAGGAGAATCGAATTTGACGATCATCATCATTGCTTCAGCCTGCGCTGGTTTTCTATTCCTTCTACTTATCATAGCCATAGCGGTTTGTCTGTGTCGGAAAACTAAGAAACAAGATCATAAAAGTATAAGTATGTTGACCTTTCTTTCTTATCGAATGCCTAGAAATTTTAAGCGTAACCCTTACCGTTACCAGTATTGTTAAGGGTAGCACAGAGTTGATCAACTGTTTTACGGTAGCATGAGCTGTCGAAGACAACAGTCTCCATCATGATGTACTTGAAGAACGGACAAATGAGTACAAGGCCAAATGCATTACCGTTAATGCTTCCTAGTATGAATGAAACATAATGCATACAAAGCACAATAAAAGTTCATGTTTATGTGTTCATTGTTTGCTGATATAATGGTGACATATATGATTTTTTATAACGCTCTGATTTTTATGTTTTGCATGATTTTATGATTTTATGTTTTGCATTTAATTCATTTCAGGTCAGTCAGTTATATGGTAAGTTATATATTGTTGTTGCAATACCTATACATTTCAGAAAAGTTCAAGTATAGTGCACAAAACGAATGTGCCTTCACTTAAGGGTAGTTTTTCCCCCATTGTCAGTAACAACAACTTACACAGTGCACGTTTATAATTATAAATAGTAAAAAATATCATAAAATCATACTACGTATCTGCTAGCCGACTCCGCCCCCGACAATATAGAAAGAAGACAAGGTAACCACACAGTTCTGTTATGCTTTTTAATGAAATACTATGCCACAGCTATAGCATCGGAATAGTCAAACTTTTGCCCGTAGAAATGCAAGACAACGTACGTTTATTGCTGAACTAGAGATCACATGCAGATAAGATACGTTTAGATCTAATCTTTGAATAGGACGAGTACCTACGATGGCGTCCAATTGGATAGTGATTTCGATAGACATGATCCGGACGGATTGTCAAACGAAAGCGACACCATGCTATCTGGAGGTAAGACGGAATTTCTAGTCACTTTCTTGCGTATAGTGGTGAAATGTAAGGGCGTCTGAATTAGTCAGTATTACAATAGAAGTATTTGTTTGCTTTGATGCTTGAGCAACTGTTAATACTCTGATCTCTCGGTATTGCTTCATTCTAATAATCAGAAATTTGTTAAATAACATCAAGTATAGAAAACGCATCTGTATATAATTTTCATTTTTGTAGAGTTCACTTGTCAGTTTATCGAATGTTAACGGTTGGATGATTAATCCTGGCATAAAAAAGTTTTACTCTTAATGACACCTTTAACACTTCAACCCGGGTCAAGCATTATTACAGAATCTTTGTCTTTTTGTTGGTGAATGTTCTACTTTTTATTCTAAAATGTTTCACTCGTCACTCATTTACTGTACGATGTGCCGCAACCGGTTTTTTCATATGCTATTCATATTTTCTTTCAACGATCTCTCACAGAACCACTGACATTTTTTGCAAACACCGAGGCCGAACAAAGTGTTTCTACTGACAAAACGGAGAAGGTTGATTCTGATCAAGATAAAGTGGCAGAGAATAAGGAAATGGTGAGTAACGTGCGGAGGAATTGGTTATTGTTTGTCATAATTGAACTGGGAACTAATTAAGTAAAGGTGAAATCTACCTAAAGGACATATATTATGACACCCACATTATAAGAAAGTTTGGATGGTCCGCTGCTTATGCGCACACACTTTGAAGCGTGTATAGAGCATTTCACAGTGATGTTTTGTAAAAATTCGAAAATACCATTCCCCATAGAGTTTTATGACTGGGTATAATACACATCTTTATTCTGTAAACTAGTAAATGTTCGGGAAAGTTGTTGCTCATGACGACCTCAAAATTTTGCACTGAGAATAGTTTTTTGAGAAAAAAATTAAAATTTATATTTTTAGACTAGCTTGACATAAATTATTTACTAGTCCAGTGAGAATTTTTTCCCTATTAACATTGGTCGAATACATTTTGCTTTTTCATTCAGACTTCTGATACTCCAACCATGACAAGAGATTCCGTCAGTGAGTATACTAATAATATTGTAAAATATAGCTCCAAAGCAGCAATGACCGAGTTTAAGGATTGATGCGCAGGGGCAACAAGATAAATAGATATGCAAAAAAGATATAAGGTTATGGGTAAATTTGTGAAATTGAGGTCAAAGGCAATCATGGTCACGTGACATTTAAAAAAAAAGTATCCCATAGTTATCCCTTTATACCAAAAATCAGACATCTAGGTCTACAGACTTGTCAAGAATTGGATATGTGTATATTAAATGAGGTACACTATGTGGCGTCATTAGGTCTTCCGTCATAAAAAATAAGAAGGGTGTAGCTCTTGTGGTTACTGGGTTATGGACATATATGTATATTTGAGGTAAAAGGTCATCTAGGTCAAGGGAAGTTTTATCAAAATGTGTATCCCATAGTTATACCCGTATACCAAAAATCAGGTTTTTACGAAGTCTCGCCAATGTAAGCAATACACCAACAGTCAATCATGTGATGTTGGACGTGTTATTTTTCAATCAACTTTCGGCTCGAGTCATTTAATTCCTAAAAGCAGTTTTGCACGATGACGTGTCCAAACTACCGGGACTTTTATTTGAACACTTTATTGATTCGTCATCGGAGACCATTTTGCTGGTTTTTAAGTGCTAAAGTATTGAAGTATCTGACACCGCGCCCTGCTTGAAATTTCAGTCGTCGTGCTTCTCAACTTTATAGTGTCTCGAAAAATAGCTGGACATTTTGAGCCGACATTCCATAAATTCCTACATATTTGCAGTAATGCGAACTGTGTGTCGTGTACAATGTTTTATAAAGTCAATATCCTTTTGACTTTGTTGTCTTCGTGTCGAATAACTTAGTGACTGCGAAGGGATAACAATACCAACTAAATAAAAACAATCCCCCTTCCCCATGATGCATAGACTTTAGCTCTGTGCGTAACCAATGGAAATGAAACACGAACTATACTATGGTGGCCTTTTCAGATTTTTGTGACTTCTCTTTTTTGTATTCCCTTTGTATTGCTGTCTAGGCTTTCTTTCATTTCTACCTATGCCTAACATGGATGCTGACATTGCAAATCAGCCGACTGAGAGTGGTCAAGATTCGCAGAAGCAGCAGGGGGAAGAGCAGGTACGGGAGAATGAACACCATTGCAATAAATTCGACCAGTAATTTGCAACAACATTCACAATGCAGCCAAGGCGTACAAATGACTAATTTATAATACAGTACACTCTGACACGGCAGGTCAAAGTGCTATCGACAGCACTGGGATATTGCAAACATGAAATGCACAATTTTGATCATAATTCATTTGCGAACTTTGAAATGAAGGTAAATAGTATTCCAACGGGCGCCCTTATTAATTCCAATATCGCTACCAACTCAAATCGAGGAAAATTGCATTCAGTACATATTCGCGAGGAAAAGAAAGCCTTAAGTTAAACTACAAACATACTGTTAGCCGGCCAGGAACCTTTAGTTAATTCTAAATTTACTACAGTTCGTATTCTATATGCACATATAGTATTTATCAAGCCTGCTTAAATTTGTAAGGGAATACACAAATACGAAGTCAGCGAATGGGATATATTGATAGATAGGTGGATTAATTAATTTTTGCAGAATTGTCTAAGATAGGTAAATTGATCGATTTATTTGTAGAAGAACCACGTTGATTTTATCAACGGATTATGTATCATGTATAATGGATTATGTATATTATGCATTTTTTTATTTTATATTTATTTGCGTATTATGGTAAATGCATAGATAATTGTTCATTTACTTGATAATTTTTTTTTTAATTTGGTCAATTATTTACAGGCAGTTAACCCCCTACAAGATAACGATGGCGGTCAGATTCCAGGTACAGAAAACCATGCTTTTTTGATGAGGCCATGATAAGAGGGAAAATAGAACCTTTTTTGTAGAAACATAAGTGATTTCGTTTGTCGCTGAAAAAAAAATTTGAGCAAATCGTCATTTCAGACATTTTAATGACCCGAACATACGACGTCGATATTAGGCCCGTTTTTTTGTAGCGACAATATTGGGAATAGATGCTGAGTTAATATTTTGAATGACCAAAAATTATGAGGGAATGAACTAATTTTTATTTGTCGAACGCTTTACTTCCCCGCGCCATTCTACCAAATTATCTGATATCTAATGCCAAGGAAGAACATTTTTGATGTCAACGTGCTAGGAAATGTGTTTTGAACTCGTACTTTTATTATTTTTTTATTTTTTACTGAAACACCATGAATTTATTCTGTATATAAAACCTCGACACTTCAACAGAGTCATTTTGACTTTCATACTATTAGATATAACATGTCACATGATTGTTGTTTCGTGTTCCTTGATTTAACATTTCCATTATGAAGGCAAAGTGGTCACTAAGTTACTGTAAACAAATATTTACACTATTATGCCAGCGAACGTACATACAGAAACCTGATTTCTCAACTATCTC
This sequence comes from Ptychodera flava, assembly GCF_041260155.1. Taxonomy (NCBI): domain Eukaryota; kingdom Metazoa; phylum Hemichordata; class Enteropneusta; family Ptychoderidae; genus Ptychodera; species Ptychodera flava. The sequence continues at coordinate 31,686,697 of NC_091930.1, forward strand.
ACTTCTTTAATCATGATATCAAACAACTTTTCTATTCCAGTGCCCCCGCCTTTGGTGACAGCTGAAGTAAGTGACCTTTCAAAGACAGGGGTAATTATGATCGTTGATAATCATCTCTTTGAACCTGATGACGAGTTTGTAAATTAATTTTCCCTCAAATTGGATCGCTTTGCATTTTAAATATTGAGTCATTTCTACCAATCAGTTCACTCTCAAACGCCAACACAAGCGGTGTAAACATTGTAGTCAACATTTGTCTTGTAACATAATATTTTGCCATGAGGTAGTTTTCGCCTCCAAAGTGAATAGCAAAACCTTACTTAAACTTTCCTCGACGAAATTTCAACAATTATTTTACCAAGGGAAGACAAAAAAATATGTTTTGCACCAAAGTTTGGCACTAAAAAACTGAAGCTACTTAACATATACCGATATTTGAAATTTAAAATGACCATAACTCCTTATTAACCCAATAGCTCAACATGAAGCGAAAACTTTATATTTCAGAAAAGAATTTATAACAAATTGAGAATCAGAATATTTGTCACGGAAGGAAATCCTAGCTAGCGTTTAAGGAAGTGTCGGCTCTGTAACTAAATATTGCACCAAGAATTATATAGATTATCTGTAAGCCACAACTTTACTATAAATATTGTTATCGTCGTCAGTGACGTCACGTGAATGCTCATTCATGACTTCCGTTTTTTGGACCAGCTCACGGAGTCCTTGTACTAACAAGAATGCTGTGACATTCATACTGAATTTAGAAATTGCAACCCAATAGGCCAATTCAGCTTCATGTTTTCCTCCATGGTTTCTGTTTTTTTACAGACTGTGAAAACGGGTGACGTCATGACATACGCGGATCTTGATCTGCCAATGCCAAGCCCACAAGTGCAGTTACCGCCAAAGGAGGAGACTCAATATGCAGACTTACAATTTGCGCAGAACTAAATTGGTAACAGAAGGTGGCAAACTCTAAACACCAGGGTTTAATCTGACTAGCTGTTCACTTCTTTATTTTATGACTAACACTGAAAGGGAAGTTCTGTTGTATTTATTCAATCTTGTTTATTACTCTGAGTAGGGGAACACACCTAATATTATTTGCATTTTAACCATGATCCTCTATCATTTACATGGATAGGGAATGCACGAGGAAATAAGGAATACGTTTTTGATTTATTTATAAAACTTACCCCTTCTTTGCAATTAGCCGATTAACAATATTTATTTTTTAGGTGTTTTCTCGAACAAACCCGCACAATTCTCAAATTAACCATGGCTAATATGTTAGTCATCTCATCGGAGAATTATTCTCAAGGTAAAGATGGCTGACATTTTTGTGGTTTACTAATTTTGAATCGTTTAATTAACAACATTTTTTGTAATGCGAATTTGTGTCATGACATTTTGTGTTTTACAGCTAAAATGGTACAACCTTCACATGCATTATGCAGGTACATTTCTAACAAAAAATGTCTTTAAATTAGTTCTCGTTATTAATATTGGATTGTAGTGTTTTTGGTTGGTATTAGATACAGCCATGGGATAAAGAATACGTAGGATGACACATCTCTGCAACTCGGACGTCATATAATCAAAATATTTAAAACTCTAGCTGCAAGTCAGTAGGGTGTGTCTATGATTATATCAGAAACTGTTACGAACGCTTCATATTACCGGAATTTTTATCAGCTTGGATACCAAAACCTAGCAAATCGAGAAAAATCGTGATCCCTTATCTGATCAGTCAACAGAAACAAGTATGTTACCAATCGCACATATATAGCCAGTTTTGTAAAGGAACCCCTCCCGTTTATTTTGATATGGTATCACATTGCGACGGCCACCCTGGCACCACCTAATGATAACTGTTCAAATTCTGTATAAAATGAATAGTGCGCCTTATCGCATTCAGTAAAGTCAGACAGTTTTTGTGCCAGTTACCATTTACACCAGCTGCAATCTCATTTTCTATTTTTTTTAAAATTAATGTCATGATCCTTGCCCTAACGTTAACTATGACACTTCCCCTGTAAATTTTAGTCTGACCACATGTAAATATTTTGTAAGGTGTTTTTTTTACTGTTTTATTTTTGTCATGACACTGCAGGTATCTGTCACGAGTGTATAGCTTTAAAACGTCACTGCCAATTTATGAACAGTTCTTACAATACAGATAGCTGGCTTGTTTCAGGGTGTTGCACTAGGGCACCCTAGGTATATAACACTCGACCTTCTGCCTATTAGTAAGCAAAGGGTCATCTGTATATTGACAAAGGTGATATATATCTTAGTTTGTGTCGTGATTTTATGAGTATCTACGAACCACTCCCAATACTGCTTCGTGCCTTAGAGAAATGCAGTAGATTGGATTGAACCGCTTGCAATACGTGAGCTACGGATACATTTAGTACAGTCTAATGTTTGCAGTTGCCAACACTGCCGTGCGTAATCATCGGTCAGGCGGTAATATATGTCAATAACAAAAAAAATCAACCCTGTAAAAGTTAAAACCATGCATATAGCGTGTTCAAAGTGTAAGCCGGTAACAAAAACGGCAAAAAAAAAATTGCCAAACGACTATTCACGTTTCTTTTTCCGGAACCAAGGATTTATTCTTATTCTAAAGAATGTCGGGTGAATCGTTGCTCTTTCAATAATTCCGTTCAAGGAGAGTGATAAACTGAAGCTGAGTGACACATGTGTTTACCCAGTTACCACGTTGAAAGAAAATGTAGCGTTCCATGGCCCACTCTCGAAATAATTTGCGGAAGTGATAGCAATGCCACATAAATCATGCAATAGAAGTATGCTGACCCGACACATCCGTCGTGTCGAGAACAGAGAATAGTAAGTGTACAAGAGTGGTCGCATGGTTGGCAGTCGGAGCTTGACCTATGACCCATTAATCCATCTTCATGGCCGATAAAACATTTCTAGGTTATGAACAAAAGTACCTACAAACACAGCTTTGCAAAAATGAATATATCTTGTTGTATTTTCATAACCTGACAGTATCGAGATATCAATCGTTTGATTGATTATTTTTTTTCCAAAATTTATGTTTCATCGAACGTCTGTCAACATATTCTGAGCCTAATCCGGAAGTACATTTTACGGTTCAACACGGTATCCTAGATACGTGGCAAGGGCATATTTGTTAATATTTGATAAAGTAATCACGATACAATAATTGTGGAAAGGTCAGTAAGAAGAAATGTAAATTTACATTTGACATTTTATTTTGATATGTAAAAGTCTTGTTGTCGCCTATTGGAGATATTTATAACTCCATCAGGTTCAAACAGAATTACACATGTATTTTTCCACAACAAACACAAGTTTTTATTACTGGTAGTTATCAGAACTGATTCCAAATTGTTTTGACGCACACAGAGTGTGTTTGTTTGTGCAGAACAAAATGTCCAGATGTTGTCGTTTATCTTTCTAGATTGTTTTTTTTTCCTACTTATCAAATCAGTCCTGGTTTGTCTAATAGTGACATGTACTGCCTTTACTAATTTACACCAACATGTGATCCTTCCTACTCTATTATTCTGAACGCTATCAACGTGAAACATTGGCTATTCGGTTAACTGTGTTATTCGTCTCGAACAGTTTTAATGAGAAACACATATTGTTTTACATGGCCGCCATTTTGGAACACAACAGTATTATTCTATGGTTCCTACTCTGGTACTCTGGTAGGAGTTCCTCTATTCAATTGGAATATTTTGACCTAATACATCCCTTGTGTCGAGCACAGTGAACAGTATACCACCTCCGCATGCGCAGTAGAGGTTGACATATGACCCATTTTTACTCCACCCCTGCTGTCGATGAACTTTATATAGGTTACTATGAACAAAACACGTCGGTAACACAACTTTACAATGAATACAATTTAAAATGAACAAAAATTGTAACCATCTCATAACTCCCTCCCCCGATAGATATATATAACTACTTCTTTGGTTTCTTGTTAAAATTTACGTCTACGTTTGGAGCAACACCGGAATGTGTCACTTTACCGTTCCATGTCGTAGCTTATGTACGTGTCGAGGGCTTCTTTATCGCAAGCGGATGAAGTAACAATATTATCCATAATTGTTGAACGGTTGAAATGTAACTTTATATTTGATATTTAATAATTTTATATTTAGGTGAGACTTTCAGGTGTTATTTTGCCGGTTACACAGAAACAAGCATGTGAAAACAATGATACAATTTGTCACAATAATTGAATTTCATGAATGTCTATTTACAACAGTTAATATCCCACCACATTTATTATTTTATCGTGTACTCTTTTGTAAGTCGATTCCATTTAAACTTTCGAAACTTGCGTTTAATAATTCGATATCTACAAAAAGAACTTTCCTACAACATTTATCTCAATTCTTCCGTGTTCTTTTACATAAGTCAATGCCCTCTTTGACTTTCGAAACATGCGTTTAATAATTGTCTATTTACAAAGGGAAATTTCCCACAACAGTTATCTTACTTATCCCATATTCCCTTTCATAATGCTGCCTTTTTTAACTTTACAAAAGTAACAGGAAAAGGAGTATGTATTCTGTATGTCTGCATTTAACATTTTCAAATTTCAACGGATCGGTCTAAGCTATCACTTGTAAGTAAAGAGTCCTTATCGGAAATACACAATGTGCATTAAAATTTCACAACACCGACCAAGCTGTATAACAGTTCGAGGAGGCCTTTAAAATTGCGAAAATTATCAAAAAATATTGCGTAAATAATTAATACAAATTACACACTTTTATTTACATAATCTACTCCATCTGTTGTTCGTCCAAGTCGTGCCAGGCGATTTGGATAGCGTGATGTGGATGAAACGGTACTCCGACTAGACCTGAGAAAGAAGACAAACATGAAATTAATAGGGCGCCCACTGAACATTTGGAGCATGGTTATTTACATTATGTGTATATGTGGTGCTCTCATTAAATATAGAAGAGAAAATACACCGAAAAAAGGCTTTCACTTAATTTTGCTGTAATGTACCCCTACACCATCATAATTTCTTTTCTGCTACTTTTAGTAACTTAAATTTTACTAGTTATGATAGCTGCAGCTAAACACATGCCTAAGACATGTAACTTCACTTTTTTTAGTTTTTTTGTAAATGTATTACGTTACAATAAAAAAAATAACAGAAAAAGGGTTCGACGTTTTACTTTTCTGTACAAACCGTTTGTGGTGCAGCGGTAGAAGAACGTAATATGTAGCTGCGACCAATTGACGTAAATAGCGTCATTTGTATTGGCTCAGGTGACACGTATCTCAATTTGCTAAAAGTAGATTATCATGACAAGCGGCCCGTGTCCTGGTCCCTACATAGTTTTGTTGCATGGTAGAAATACACCGTGTGTGACAGCTTGCTGGAAATTTTGAGGGTAGTATTCAGAGGTATTCGCTGTGAATTATGACCTCCTTGTTACCTTTAGCCCCGAAGCAGTCGGAACTACAATGACAAAGACAAATGTACTAAATCCGACCGAAAAGGGATTTTCCATAATACCGTCATGAATTGGTTATATTTAGATCAAAAGAGGAACGAAACTGCACCGTTTTTTTACACAGAGTAAGCGACTCATGGGTATTCACCTATCACCACAATCTACCAAAATTAGAACGTGGCAGATTGTATTTCAATAAACCCCCATAATATCGTAACGACGTCGACCGCACAGGTCTCCTAAGTAGGTGTCATTTTATTCCAACAAAGCGTAGGTTATCGTTTAGATTTTCCCCTTGCGGGACGATTAAAGCTACATCAAAGCATTGCGTCATTTATGAGTGTAATCTACTTCTGTGTCGCCGAAAAGAGATATTTGCCACCGCATAATGAGTCGTGACGCTGTAATTGCTCGTTTTCTAAAACGCAAACAGATCGCTATCACCGGGTGATACAATCGGAACAGAACGTTTTCAGCTACTCAGTCTGCTCTGTGCTGAGCTAATCATCACTCGTTGTGAAACTGTTTTTCTCGTGCTGATGAGTTTTGATCGTGATATGAGCAACACATTTCATCTTTACCTGGGCATTCTGAAGAAAAGATTTATGGTTCCATAGTTCCCACTCTGAGTAATTTACAGAAGTGTAAGCACTTCCACTGGTCTACAAAACATGCAAGTAAATAATGTGAACTAACATCCTCATTCAGTGTTGCAGACAGGACGCGCCCTTGCCCGCGGCAATGTGCATAAAAACGGAACCCTTTGTATCGTATTTTCGCCCACTGCGGCGCACTCATGAGTCGACTGTGTTTAATGGGTGTAGTCTGCTTGTAATATATTTTACTGACGGTGGCCTTTGTTTTGCATGATTAATTTGGAGCGTATATTAAGTATTTTGGAAGCTGTGATTTAAAGCAACTGACAAGCTGCACTTGGTTGTCGTCTGACTGAGCTCCGATTTGATGCAGAGACGGTATACTGTTGCAGTTGTCTGAAATTAAATCATAGCGACGCGGTAGCTTGAATTTTGTTTCGTGAAACTAAATAATATCTGACGCATGTTCCAAAATATGCACAATGTTCCCCAAAATAAACGTCATTGAACACAGTGTCCCCTGCTTTAAACTTCCTGTCTGCAACAGTGCACAAGGGCGCATGCTCAGCAGAGGACGACGTACGACCAATCAGTCCACACTCCTGGATTTTGTGATGATTTCAAATGTTCGGTGTAATAAAATAATAACACGTTAATATTTATGACGCCCTTGCCTGCTACTCGGGTGTCATCTGCATTAATTCGGTCAAGGTGCACCATCCCTTTGGCAGGCCACGAATCGTGATATTGCCATCACTGTCATGTATTATTATTTAAATATGAAAAAGGCCATTGCTCGTAACTACCACTTTGTTAAGTTGTATTGCCAGCCTTAAGTATGCATGCAGACCGCGTCACAAGCGAAGTGACCCGCATCAGCATTCGTGATAATAAGACCCAATGAGGCGTCGAATACGCAGTATAGCTCAATATTGAACCATCAGTTTCGAGAACTACACGACAAAAAAGATGAATTGTGGATCCAGTAAGCGACAAATTAAACATAGTTTCCCAAACAGAGTTAGATATCAGACACATAGATTTTACAGATAAAATCTCGGCTCCATTAGACAATTCGGAGGTCAGGAGGAAAGAAGGTACACGTTGTCAAAATCGTTTCAACTTCCGAAAAAAAGAGTTAGTCAAAGGTCAAGTGGTAAATAAAATATTCCAGTGACCTATGTCAGTCGTGCGTTTCAAACTGACCCAGTCAATATTTACTCTGTGCTCCATAATAACGCAGCATATTAAGCATTTAGCTATCAAACTAATAAAGTCAATTTATTTCGTCTGAATTGACACGATAATCAAAGATCAAATTTGTACAGTCTGAACAGATCGCTTTTTCATACAGAAGTGTAAAACGCAAAACGGCCAAACACGCCCAATTAGCATCTAACAACCATTTACGTCATCGAACAAAACTATCGATAGCCTCAGCAGCGGCGCCCTTGCCGTATTGCTCAACCCGATTAAGATATTTGCTGACAACAAGAAAACCCGTAATGACTATAATCACGTGTTAGAATCTACTGCTGGCCGACAACGACCGATCAGGTTTCCAGCTATATCGAAGTCATCTTTTGGGTTATATAGCTGGATTACTATTGCACGGCGAATACAAATACACAAATATATTGCATCTTTAACATATGCAACGCCTCGCTATACCTGATTAAGATATTTAATATTTATCACTCCATCAGATCCAAACATAGTTATATTTCTCCAAAACAAATACTAATTATCATTCTTAGTAATTATCGCAACTGATTAAAAATTAATGTGGCACATATGTGCGTTTGTTTGTACAAAGTTGCAGATGTTGTGTTCTTCTTGTTAAAAATTAACACCGTTCCCATTTATTAAATCGACCCCTTGTTTGTCTACTAGGGACACGTACAACATGAACTAATATGAAACGATATGCAGTCCCGGCTACACCCAGTGCTATAATGTCATTAAACACTCCTTTTTGGTTAATTATGTTCCTTGTCTCGAAGAGCTTTAATCAGAAACAGGGTAACATATTTCGTGTATACATGGCCATTTAGGAAGACTAAATTATTATTCTGTAGTTGCCGCTCTCGAGATAATTTGCGGAACTCTGTTGTATTTCAACTACCTGATCGTTCGATCGGAGCACGGTAAATAGTGTAAAAGGTGCGCATGGTCAGTAGATGTTGACACAACCCACAATTACTTCTCCCTCGCTGTCGATCAACCTTATCTAGGTAATGAACAAACACTATGCGAACAGAACGGTACAAAAATGAATAAAATTATCATACTCTAATAATTTTATGATATATATATAATATAAAGAGTTTACTTGATTTCGCTTTGAAAGTTAGGTTAGAGCAAATGTCTTAATATTCGGGGTTTAAATGTAAAGCGATGATTTACCGTTCAACGTGTTGGCCTACATATACGTGGCAGGGCCATATTTGTTTGTAGCAAACAAAGTGATAACGTCACCATACATGTATGTATCAACGGTTGAGTGACGACATAAAACGTACATGTTTTTGAATTAAAAGTATTTTGATATATCATGCCAAGAATGGCTTTAAAATATTATCTGTGCCGACACACGTCGTATGCGATGTTTTGGATTCATGTGTATGCGATTACAAAATATTCAATCGTGATTCATTGTTAAATTAATGCGCCGTCCCCTAAACTTTCCTCAGAAGGAAATCCCCCGTTACCTAACTTCTCCTATGTTTTACTTCTGAAATTCACTTTTTTCGTATTCTTCGCATCATGACAGCAATTTTAAATTTGCTTTCCCTCGTAACGAAAATATAAATAACATGTAATTAGCGTGTTTATTTATTTCAAAGTTCCAGCAGATTTGTAAAAGCGATCACTTCTGCGTCAGATACCTCGGTGAAAATTTACCTTTTCAACATGGCGCTCTGCATGTAGTGAAAACGACATGGAAATATTTCGAGGGAACTTGCAGAAAAAGGTCTGGGTCATCACTGGAATTTTGGATGCCGCCAACTTCCGTTGTTTACCAAAGAAGTACACCAGGCGGATTTCACGGCATTAAGTGGTGTAAACCAGTGCCTAGGCGTCACCTACAAAATGCAAACAAATAAAAATGTGTTAATGACAAAAAATCAACCGAAACACAACAAAGCGTAAATTTTATTTGAAGATAACATAGTACTGTGAAAACTCAATAGCAGAAATCCTAACACGGCAAAATGTAAGTCTACAAAGTTAATTATGCCAAAGATTGCCACATTATAATATAGTCGCTCACTCTTAATTCAAAATTACAGCAGTTCTACCTCAAATCCTTGAATACTCGGGAACTCAGGAACCATTAAAACGCCAACCTTAACAATTCAAAATTCTCCTAGTATCATTGTGGTAGCCGAAGAAGCTTATTCTGTTTCGTGGTCAAATGGCCTTCTCTGCCTTTTATTTTCCGTCATATGACTTTTTTTCGATATCAAACTAACTGTCAATGAAAAAGATAACTTCAGCAAAACGTTGTCGACAACAACGCATAATTGAAACACATGCCACTGAGGGCGCTAGCTAAATACTTCCAGGATTGAATATAGATTGACGAATACACAGCACTTTGCAAGGTAGGCATAAGTAGATGAGTGGATTGGGTGTTGTGTTATATATGGGAGTTGTTCATAGATAGATTGATTTGGTGTGCATCAGTTATTGGAGTGAGAGAGAGAAAGAGATAGAGAGAGGCAGCGAATCAGACAGAGACAGAGACATACATACAGACAGACAGAGAGACAGACAGATTTTAACTAAATATTACAAAAAAATCTCGAGAGTATATATACGGATATCTAATGAATGCTTTTAGGTAAAAATTTGAGAGTTCCTGCTACATACCAGGTGACATAATCTCTGTACCGGGCTGTTGAGTTCTACGTTAGACTCATCGAGAATAAATATCACAATTTTGTAAATTATTTCATAAAGTGCAAGCAGCTGCAGTCAAGATTCCATTTTGAACACAAATTTTTTTGGGGGGAAGTTTTTCTAAATCATGTGTTACTACATAACCAAAAAAGCATGGTCAATACCGATGGCAAAAACAATTGTGACCTGATTTTTGATCCAAGACGCTAAGGACACTTAGGATATGACAGGGCTGGCTTTGCAAGACAACGTTAATGACAATTATAATAAAACTTGCAAATTCGATGCTCGATGACGTCAGGTGTTAACATGGTAGCAAGTATAGAGGTGCCGCAAGATTATGGTAAAATCTCTAAATACCATTAAACCTTGCAGAATAGTTGACAACCCTAAGCATTGCACAGAGTAAAACCACAAAATACAGCTCAGTAATCTTCAGTGAACAATATGAAGACGATTAGAACGGGAAACCACAAAGAAGCAACTGATTCCATTAATTGCGGTAATAAACAGCAAAGCAAATTCTGCATTTATTCTAAGATCGACAATGTAAAAAAAAAAACATCTCGTTTTGACCGATTGCCGACCACAGTAAAAGCGTCAACAAGGGAATCAATTCCTGCTCCTTGATAAGTGTCTGATAGAAGGGACCACAATTGTCCACGTAAAGACACCATGCCACACTTTATCGATTAACAGTGACTTTGAATTGAGTTTAAACAATATATAATTTGCAAATATTAGCAGAGTGACGGCGCGAACAATACCATTTTTGCGCTTAGATTGATAAGCAAGCTCCCACAAAACGAAACACCTGTATATGGAAATAGTTCAACGACGGCACCTCAATATTCTAGTCATGCATCCTCCATTTACAATGTCAATATAGTTATAACACAATGTAAATTAATTCAGGACACTGTAAAATTCACCATATATGTAATGCACTACCGTCTCTTTTTTCCAATAGAAAGCTATAAATGACAAAGGTTAGCTAAATCTCGGATAAATCTAGAGACACTAATCCAAAGTACGTATTCAATTCAACTTATTTTCAACACATAACATGATAACTTACGGTTTGGCCCAAAGCATCGGTCGAATTCGTCCAAAAAAAGCAAAATTGGAGGGATCTGAAAATTTGATATCCATACTCACATCGTGTATTAAGGATAACGCACGTGAACATGTTTTTTGTTAAAATCAATCGGCCAGAGTTGATCCAAACACTTCAAAACTCTTAACAAGAGGACAAAATGGTATTCTTCTTATCTCTGTTTAAAATCACCGACATCGATATCTAACTAGAATCGTAAACCTCAGTATGTGTATTTCCAACATTCAGACCATCCCTTGCATCATATTACCGCAATACAAAATACGAAATTTACCGGTCAAAAGAGGTATTTAAAAACTAAAATATAGATTATGACTTATGAAATACGAATCACACGCGGGTTGCGAGGTCTGCAAGTACAGCAAAAACAAAGTGTCACATAACTTTCACACGTAACAGGCATTGAAGTAATTGAAACGATTGTACATTCAAAAGCAACAATATACTTGATTCTATATATATATATATATATATATATATATATATATATATATATATATATATATATATATATATATATATATATATATATACAATAAAGATAACAACATATCAAGTAGGTTTTGTACCTATTACTTTCACGCATGTAAGAAATCGTCAGATAGGTAGATTTTATTATAACAAGCGACATGATCATTCCGTGGTGCGATTCACCAAAAGTCACCTGACGGGAAAATAGATGCGCCAGTCCCAACATAATCGAGAAAAGTGACATCAGAGGGCATTTTTGAAAGGCTATGTCTATACTTTTGACCAAACTGTGGATAGGTGTCCGGTCACGTTACCGCTGTGTCGTCTGCAGTTTTAAAACAATGGCGGCTAGTGAGCGCCCCGGATGGGCGAGGAGCCTCTCTGCAAAACAGCAAGATTTTCCCATTCCAACAGCGAAGGAACTTAAATAGCTCATCGTCGACCAAGATTCAAGTGCAACCAAGGATGTTGCTAGTTATGCTTAGAATGTGTTTTTTTGTTTTGTTTTGTTTTGTTTTTTTGAGAAAGCGGTACTACTATTACCACTGTGGAGAAATCGCAAAGCAAACTTGTCACAATGGTTTGTTGCGGCGCATAATATCAAAGCATAACACAAGTTAACATTAGCGTGTGATGTGTTATAAAATACCCATAATCTTGTGTTTATTCGGGTTACAACGCCCGTTTATTACTCCTCGTGGCCGTGTGTTACCACAAACATATTGCTATACCTTTCGGCCTACGGCCTCGGGGAATAGCGATGTGTTTGTGGTAACGCATAGCCCCTTAGGGTAATAAACAGGCTCTATAGCCCTAATGACCACGTAGTATGTGTTTGAGATATGTTTTATTGCCCCAAATGATGTCTTACATGGTGACTAAGACGTTTTGTTTTGTCCTGAGACGACATGTAGCTTGGACGCATTGATTTACACAGTTTTTGTTGTTTTTTTACACACTGTTTGTAACAGAACATAAAGTGCTAGCGCCCTCAAGAAGCACCTGCAGGCATTCAAATCAAACAGCACTGTTTCGACGTTATGAATTATCTACTGTGAGCTATTAGCTTATCTTTAAATGTTTCATTGAAACATTTTGTTGCCAAGACCGGACACAGTAAATGAAATTTAAGTAGCAGTTGGGGTGTACAGATATCATAGCTCTCATTAAATACAGCTTCAGCCGTAGTATTCATATTGTGCACAGGTGAGTCTCTACACAATACACAACTTCAGACGCTATGTTGTATGACAAAAGGAATTCTTCAGTTGTAAAGCATTGTTAATGCACCCTATATACATTGTGACAATTTTGCGAAATACATTCTTTTCGGCAATGGACATTAAGTTTGCCGAGCGACAGCATATCACTTTTTGGCTACCAGGCTCACATAAACTACATTAGTTGAAGTACTGCGAATTACGTCAAAATTAGGTTGTGGTGTAATTTTCTTGAAACTTTGCACAAATATTCTTGGAAGTTGTGGAAGTGCAAAAATGAAATAAAAAATAGGAGTCACCGCGCTCGTTTCCATGGAAACGGACGTTAAATGGCGTCATTAGAAATAAATAAAAATGATATAATTCACTTAAACTAAAGAAAGCAATTATAAAACGCTTAGCAAATGAGTTAATTTTAATAAATACCAAGACTTAAGATCCATATCTATCGAATGTATAGTTTTCATGATCATTTGTAAAGAAATTTTAGTATAAGTAACGATTAATAAAATGACGATATCGAAATTATATCAATACACAATTTTCGAACTTTCTTCCTGTCGCTTTGAATGGTGTCATTTTGACCAAACTTGGCGAATAAAATTCTGACATAATACCATTTAGTTTACACTGTCAATAAAAGGGTGTCACCACGCTACTTTTTACAATATCTCCAGGTAAACGGATAATATGCGCCATGTAAATGGGAGAGAAATGTTAATTTTTAGCTCATATTGAATAAAGACCAGCTTCCTAGGCGGTCAAAATATGACAAGGTTATAGGTCACATGTATTTCTTAGAGACGGTGTCAACAAATTAGGTAAAAGCGCAATTTCAACAATGACATGTGATGTTAAATACATGCGCTACAAAATAACCAATTTGCGGCAGGCTGGAGTTAAATCTGCGCAGAAACGTTCTAAAGCGTGTGCGCGTCCGAATCCGTCGCCCTTTACCGTAAGTCAAGTTTTTCAAACCATTCAACGTAGTATGGCATTAGTGAAAGAAGCCAGGTTTTGATGTCGCATTGAAAAAAATGTATAACTCAGGGTGTGGAATTAGTTGGAGCTTGTAAGAATTATCTTTACATGCAGGATATAGACTCTCAGAGGTGTTTCAATTTATTTTGCACAGGGTAAAATTGTTTGGACATGACATTGAACACTGTATTTTTATAACATGTTTGCATGATTAGTATTTGAGTCACAATATTCAACAACCAAACAGTGAATATGCATTGTGAAAAACAGTTCTCAGTTTGCCAGAGATTGAACACCAAAGAGTATGCAGGAATGTAAAATCAGTGACTTTCTTGTGTCATTTCTCCTGTTGCAAGCTTCTAATAAAAAGCCTGAATACGGTGTGGTTAAATATCATTGAACTGAATCATGTTTCTGTGATAAAGAAGGATGAATTCACAACAGTTTAGTTTTGTCCTAGATCCCGTTAAAAACACTGAGGAATTGATGTAAGCAATGGTGCAGTCGGATGCAATCCTAGATGTGTTTTTATTTATCTTTTACTAGTCAAACTGGTAGAATACCAAAGGGGGAGAGCACGAGAGAGGGGTGTCTCCACTCTTGTATCGAAAATTTTGAGAAATTGATATGTGGAATCGTGCAATCTGAGATGTGTTCAATTTATCTCGCACGAGAACATTGAGTACCCCCTTCTTCCTCTCCCTTCTTCCTCTCTACATTTTGAGCAACCCCCTTTAAGTTTTTAATTTTTTGAGTGACCCTCTCACATTCCTCCGACCCCTAAAGCCGTAAATAATGACGGCTGACGGAAGAGAAATGTTAAGTATCATGCTACTTCAACAGCTTAAATCCTTGTATGGTTAGGCGTGTTGTATAATCTTTATCAAAATTTCACAAAGATTACAAGATGTACGATTTCAACCAGGAAGTACAATGTAATATAATGTAACTTTATATGTTATTACTCTTTTTGAAACTTATGCACCCTTAAACTACTTGTAACTGCCAAGAACACCAAGCAACTTATCGGTGTACTGAACCTTCCACAATATATTTTGTACTATTTACACAGTTGGTATGTTAAGAACACGTTGCTAATATATTAAATGACCAGTACACTTCCGATTAGCTGCTCTTTGACAATATTATTTTAATGAGCACAGGAAGGGGACACGTCAAATGTCAATCGTTGAATATACGGTGGACTGCGACTTTTAGACTTCCGTGTAGTATATCGTTTCAGGCTCCGTGCCTAAGGCACATGACTTTTGCTCTGAGACTTCAGGTCTGCATATTTTGACGTTTTCACAAAATAGTCATACTGTTGATGTACATGTCTGAATAAAAACTGATGACACGGTCAAGCATAAGGTCACGAACTTCCACATTTTAGATACAGACACCGATCTGGTCTTCAAAACTTTTAAGTTTTATACCATCGCCGTGGCCTTGGTGAAGCTGTCGGTTTCGACTGTGTCAGAGAGCCTGGGGATGACAACTCATGTTTGAAACTATTAATAGTTACCAATTTGCACGAATGCACGTCACTCTTACCCACATGCAGCACAAGATTAAAGGCCGCTGACCCTAAGTGTTGTATTGTTTGCAGAGACTCGCCTTTGAAACAGCAGCAGTAACGTTCATCAAATATTTTGTACAAAAACTATACTGCAGATCTTATTGCTTTGTTTTATTTGATCCAATGCCTGAGTAAAACTTTTCATTTTAGCTAATATTTATTTTTTTGACCTTTTCAGATATGACGAATTATCTCTTACGCGTTTGCACTCGCTTAATAAATTTCATAAATCCCATCGCTAGTTTCTTGTCGATTTCTTTAAGGTACACTATTTTGAAAAGAAAAAAAATGTTGGGCACATGAGAGGCAGACCATGCACAGGGAAGGTTGTTAAGCGACACGTATAATCTCTTTCCTCATCTGCTTAGATAATTTAACTTATGCTTCTTCTTTTTAGCGATGGGTCAGCCATTCCACAAAGCACTGCATATCGTAGTTCATCGAAACATGGAAATAGGAACGAGAGCCGGAACTGCATACTGTAAACAGCGTTTGTCGGGCGTAACTACTCCGCAGAGATAAATCGTTGAATTTCATTTATATCGTAAACATGCGCACAAAGCGGTCTTCTTCTTTTTTTTCTATGCAAACTGAGCACGGTATCATAGGTAAAATGCTCGATTTAAATCCGTGTATATGTAAGTATATTGACGTACCTGGAACACAACATTAGTGGTATGCGTAACGTATATCTTTGTTTATAACACATAGAATGCTCATTCCGTGTTGCGATTCG
Source organism: Ptychodera flava (assembly GCF_041260155.1). Classification (NCBI taxonomy): domain Eukaryota; kingdom Metazoa; phylum Hemichordata; class Enteropneusta; family Ptychoderidae; genus Ptychodera; species Ptychodera flava. Next base: position 31,702,789 of record NC_091930.1, read on the forward strand.
CTAGAATACGTTACGTGACGGGAAAATAGATATGTGTAGTCCCCAGAGAATCGTTAAAAAGTGACGTCAGAGGGTATTTTTGAAATGCCCGTTCACGTGACCGTAGTGTCGTCTGCAGCTTGGACACAATGGCGGGTGATGAGCTCCAAGGATGAGCGATCACCCTCTTTCCAAACAGCAAGATTTTCTTTTCAAACAGCGTAGGAGTTTGGCAAGTTCATCGGCCAAAAAATTCAAGTGCAACCAAGGTATATTGCTAGGTATGCTTAGGATATTTTTTTGGGAAAAAGGAGATACTACTGTTACCGCTGTTGAGAATCGCCAAATAACTTGTCATCATGGATTACTGCGGTGCATAATATCAAACACCAATAGCCTGGTCTCTATTCTGGATTTAGCGCCCGTTTATTACCCTAGAATACGTTTATCGGTAGCCTACGGCCTCGGGAATAGCAATGTGTTTCTGGTTACACACGGCCCCTCGGGGTAATAAATTGACGCTTTAGCGCTCAGGAACAGGTAATCGGTATTTAATATGTAATATTCCAATATTCCAATACTTTAATATACGTAGCATATATCTAGCGTATGTCGATGACCAGTCCAGGGATAGATTATCATCAACAATCGGAACCCATTCCTTGTTCAACGTTAAGGCTCATGGTATTTCTACTGACAAATAATAGTAAATAGTAATAATTCTACGCTTTGATAGGATGGCCGACGACGTCCGGCTGCTGACGGCAGATCAAACCGAAGAAACTGCTTTTATGTATTCATGTCTTTATAATAAAAACATGTCCGTTCTAGCAATTATCATATGTTTTCCATTGTGATAAGCCATGAAAAATCCGTACAAAGCGAATCGTTGTATATGAACATATTACTCATTCTGAGAGGATTTTATAAGCTAAGAGTTTGTCCAAATACCAAGAAATCAAAAGATAAAAACAAAAAACTGTAGTTCCTCGAATGTTTGGCCACTATTGAGGCAATTAGTTAAACTGAAACCTGGGAAAGGTCGCCTAACATTTCATGACACGAGTTTGCAGTATACAAGTTTTTAATATAGTGCTGTAAATCACGATGATAACTAAGAACAAGAAAATCTCACTTCCATTACACATTCTGGAATATACGTACTTCTTTAAAAACACAACATTCAACGCAGGAAATTGAAATTAAAGGGCAACAGATAGAATAAGAAAAAATGAGTAAATTATATAGTGCTGCTTTGAGGGAGAGTGAAACAATTACGAGTAGACAATAATTGTATTAGTAATAGACACTGTATGGCAAAGTGAAATTAGTCATAACACCTATCTATCTATCTAGTGATAGACACTGTATGGCAAAGTGAAATAACTCATAACACCTATCTATCTATCTGTTTATCTATCTATCTATCTATCTATCTATCTATCTATCTATCTATCTATCTATCTATCTATCTATCTATCTATCTATCTATCTATCTATCTATCTATCTATCTATCTATCTATCTATCTATCTATCTATCCATCCATCCATCCATCCATCCATCCATCCATCCATCTATCTATCTATCTATCTATCTATCTATCTATCTATCTATCTATCTATCTATCTATCAGTCTTCGTTTGTGGCTCTGTGTGTTTGATTGTTTTTGAATATATATAGGAAAACAAATTATAAAATTTAATATTTAAGTTTTTCACATTTAGTGTATTACACTGAGTTTGAAAACTATACAACAAGAAGACAATTTAAAATTAACTTACGGCACCTACAAGTTGACAACAGAAAGTAACAAAAATATAAATTTATATTTGTCAAACTGCTAAAGATGGCATGCTAAAGAATGGTAGTAAGTGTACTTCTTTTGCTATCATCAATTCACATTGACAAATTTCGACATCGACATAGCTCCTTGCCCTTTATCTCCCTCCTGGCCATCGATGTCATTTTGTCTCTGCGTCTGTTCCTGAAAAAACCTTCTCTCTTGAAAAAGACGTTTAACTTTAATCATTGATTTGGTTACCACGTATACGAACAGACCGACAAAGATGACACCTGATCCTGCAGCAACAAAACCTATGGTAAGAGCAAACTGTATCACATCTAACCATTGAATTACGGATTGTGCCATTCCCTTCACTACTACCCCCTGGGAAAACACCATCGCCTTTCCGATGTTGAACGCTGCGAAACATGATAGAAGCATCAAAGATAACGTCTCTAGCTGAGAAGCTAGTTTTTTACGGGGAAAAATCTGGACATTCACAGCAAGAAATATGATGCAACAAAATGATACCAAGCAGGAAGACAGTAACTTATCTTGTATAAATGTTATGAGCCCAACAAGAATCAGTTTCCGCATGTTCATAATACCTTCAGGGGAACAACGTTTGAAAAAAGCGGTAGCATTCGGAAACCTGTTTCTGGAGATTTGACTGAAATTTACCTCGCGGTAGGGACCCTTGATGTATGTTATGATACTGCTTCGCACCTCGTTATTGTCAGCTGCGATTGATGTCTTTTTTAAGAACCAGTAAACCATAACGCCTGGAAGAATACAAGGACAAAAACAGCATAGGTAAAAGAGCCAAAGTGGTATCCCTCTGCCAGTGCTCCCTGAGATCAAGGCTTGGGTTTCGTCAGCTGTAGCGATTCTCTCTCGAGACCAGAGCAATGCTGGGCCAAAGCTCAGCACAAAGCAGAAAGGCACAGCGTACAGTGTAATGAATACACATGCTAACCCTTTGTGGCAGGGTAAATATCCGTCGATAAACATCACATGGGAATCTCGGACAAACGTGCAGGTGGATACAGTAAACATAAAATTTGTGACACTCGTGTATGTTAATATCACAAGCCTCAAAAGGCAGTCAGATAATTCTATCGTGAATGAACTTCCATTATCTCCATCATTAGCTTGCCCCCGGCGACGCCATCGAATATAATCGACAATGAAAATAAGACTAACAAATACGTAAAACATCAACACTAACACGATTGAAAGAACCTCCTTTCCAAATGGAGTCATACCGAGAAAGGGACATATTGAAAAGATAAAACCCTGAGTACGAAAAAGAAATACTCCGACAGCGGATTGAGCTAACAAAGAAAATTCAGAAGGGTCTTGAGAGCCATCGTGCAAATCAATAGTCAACAATAATGCAATCTGATAATAAAAGAAAATAATGTTCAGGTAATCCTTGTTGCCTTTCTCTATCTCACTAGAAGTATAGTCTGTGTTCTTCACTCGACAATGACGAATGATTGATAATCCTTTCAAAACCTTTGAAGCCAAAGATTCATTGTGCCAAAGAACAAGGAAGTAGATGACAGCAAAAGCAGCAGTGAGAAGAATGAACCAGTAATCTGTGCATTTGTCATTTTCAATACACTGGTTTGAAAAAAGTGCCTCCGAATATCCCGGCTTGCATGTTCCGCAAAGCTGGCCATTTCGGTTGACGTTGCAAGAGTCATATGATGTACATGTTGTGCTGTTCTGACAACAATATCCCTGGCGGCATTGCAGCATTTGCAGTTTCGTACTGTTGTAATCTGTGTTGGCATAACCTCAGAAATTGGGTTTCGCTTTTGGGTTACCAGTGCAAACAGCACCGTGCGGACACTCGTGACAGTCGACATTACGTAAGTCCCTATCTATACCCAAACCGCTTTCCAATGTGTAAAACCCAAACGGGCATGCTTCACAATAATACCATAAGCTGTTGGGTCGTTCCCTCTCGGGAGGGTTCTTTGTACCAAACCGGACGATACGAAACCCTTTAGAACAATTGACCACAACATTAGCTAACGAATAATTCCCTTCCACTATGTTTACAGCAAAATACCTTTCATTGGCTGTATAATAATTTATTGCCCACTTGAAGGTTACATTGACCATTGTGACTTTCACACCTGACGCGAAATATGTCTCTGATCCCTCAAGACTATTTTTGTTTAAAATATTACCGATCACATTTATGTTTTTCAGGAGGGCAGTCCCTGCGTATCTCATGCCAATTGCACTGCCGAAGCGGGCAGCATGGTTATGTCGAAACGTTACATTGTTTAGAGTGACATTCACTCTCTCAAAATACAGAGCCCCGCCATCTTCTGTGTGAACTACATTTCCGGTGAAATTGCTATTACTGATATTCACCGTCGCTGAAGAGGTGGGACATGAATTTTCCTTAAAAGCTATGTCGATTGCACCACCTGGCCAATTAGTAGTGTTGTTCACGAAGAGAAAATCTGTAATATTAAAGACCGATTTACGACAAGCACCAGTTGGCTGATAGTTATAAAAATACATTGCTCCAAATCGTCCGTTCAGAAAGACAGAGTATCTTATACTTACAAAAGTCTCGCCCCGATGTAATGGATCGTACCTAAAATATAGGCCAGCATAATTAGAAAATGTGCAACCAGTAATGGAAATGTTAATCACACAAGGCATATACATACAGAAAACTCGAAAAATTGCATTTCTGCCGTCCAAAATTGATCTTGTGAAGTTACTGTTTACAACAATTGTAGTGTGATTAATTATCCTTGAAGGCTGATAGTAAAACATGTTGTCTATGTCGATGTCAGTGTTTAGAAAGCGTGAGTTTTCTATCCTCAAAGCAGTACTGTTACAAGTATTAAATTGATAGTACAAGTGAAATATCCAGTCGTTATATTAACTTTAGCATTGTGAACAAATGTTGATGTCCTGATCGTCAACTTAGCGAAATTGCAATCCCACTGTGGTATGTGAGATCTTCCGCTCATCAGTAGTACAAATGTATTGTTAGCAAAATAGGTACCTTCAAAAAACAGTGAAACATCACGTGCTTTTATCGCGAGATCGAATCCAATTATTCTTAATGAGCGCAATATTACAGTTAAATTGTGTCGCCCAACACCGTCTATGTGAAGAAACCTTGGTTTTTCAATTGCTGAACCAGAACAGTTCACTGCTACAATGTCGTCGACGCCCTCCATGATGATATCCCTTGTAATATTTGGAGCAACGTTGGTACATTGCTGGTAAGACACGTTGTTAGGATTCCGAAGCAAAACAATAACGTCACCATTTGCTGCTCTCTCTTCTATTGCATACCGTATGGTTTTACATGGATGTGGTTCACGTCCGCAGTAACTGTGGTCTCTACTTCCAGATGAATCTCTTACATATATTTTGTTGCCTGCACCTGTCACAAATATATGGTGGAAATCGTTGTGGTTAACACAGCTTAAATAGATCACGTGTGACTGCTTTGTTTGCAATTGGGATATTTGGTGAACTGTGTCATAGGTAATAAGGCCAAAGTAAGTAAATTATTTGTTTTGCGTCCACTCAAAATCCTAAAAGGTACGCGGGTAAGCGGCTAAAAATACACACAGAAAATTTAAAACAAAATATGTTTGCCTTTGTTGGACAATTTTTCTCAAACAACATGAATACTCCTGTCACAGTGTGTCACACTGTATGATCACTGTATGCATTTTCATAACAAATGATTCAAAATAAACTGTGGCTGTCATTCTTTGACGTTTGATTTTCTCTTATTAGTTTTAGATTTCTTTCTTGTGCATTCAAAGTGTCCACATGTCAATACCATTGCACAGCAACTTGACAGCCTCATCAAATTACTTAAATCTGGACAGTTTGAGGAATTGGTACACTATAACAGTATACAGTAGCGGTCTTTTGTCCTCAAGTTCTTGTACGTTTCTTTCAAGTTTCTTGTAATGTCTATGCTCTGATGGAATGTCATAGTTTTGCTGAAAGGTGTCTGTTTTGAAAGAAAACACCAAACAGAAGTGGTAACTTGTAGCCTCTGCATTTGCTTTTAGAAAGATGGGGCATCGGAGAGAAGAAGAAATTGGTGATATACTTGACAAAAATTTCTTGCATGGATGGGTGTGTCCCTTGTAAGAAATTTCTTGCATGGTTGGGTGTGTCCCTTGCAAGAAATTTCTTGCATGGATGGGTGTGTCCCTTGTAAGAAATTTCTTGCATGGTTGGTTGTGTCTGTTGCAAGAAATTTCTTGATTTGTATGAGAACTAACTTTGAATGACCACATAAACGAAAGAAGTCCCATGTGTTTTAGTGGAAATTCCTGTAAATCTATTTCATAATTGCCATCGATGCTTTTTATGCAACAATTATAGGCTTTCCAGTACAAAACCCATTAAGTGTAAGATAACACACAAAAATATTGGTTTGAAAACCATAAATGTCACATTGTGATTTTTTCGTTGTGAATTTTTCTGTGATTGAGTACAGATATCAACATTTCTTTGAAATTTTTGAATTTTAATTTTAAACAAATTTGTGATCAGTTTTACATTTGTAATTTGTAAAAATGTTTACACCATTGATCAGTGTTGATTTTTTTCACCATACTTGAAAGTATGAGATTTCTTGCCAAATGCTTTAAAATTAATGTTTTCCTCATAAATATCAGCAATGGAATATGCAAAGGCAACTAAAGCAAAAATTACTTCTCCAAATCTGAACATCTTCATAATTTAACTGATATTTTTACTTTTTTAAAATGAAAATTCATGAAATTTCAGGTTTTCGGCTAAAGGGAAATCGTTTTCGTGCTGTTTCCCTGTAGCTTCCTCGGGACCATCTGTAAAACCAGCACCTTTCCTTTCCATCAAATAAAAGAAAGCATTTCGCAATTGTCAGTCTCCTCACACAGTCTCAGCAAACCCAAATTTAGGTGGAAGCTTCACATCTATATTCCTTGCACTTTCAAGTACCACGCCCCAGATTGATTGAAAAGATGAAGTATCATGGCATAAATGGAAATAATCTACAGTGGGTCAAAGCTTGATTGACAAATAAAAAACAGCGGGTAGTGATAGATAGAGCATCATCTGAACGAAGAATACGTCACAAGTGGTGTCCCAAAGGGTTCAGTTCTTGGACCAGAACTAATTCTAATCTACATCAATCATACTGGCGGCGAAATTAGTTCTGAACTCAAAATTTACTGACAATACCAAGACAAATCATCCCTTGTGAAAATGTAGTGATCCTGAAATTCTACAAGCTGATTTGGACAAGCTACAAAAAATGAGTGAACACTGGCGGACGCATATTGGTTACAATAACCCCTTCAATAAATACTCAATGAACAATATTTCACTGCGACGAACAACTGAAGAAAATGACTTGGGCGATCTACTTCATTCTACCTTAAACCTTCGAGCAAACGTGATAAGTTTGTTGTTTTTTTCCGAAAAATCTCCAAAAACCTAGGCGCGCGGACGCAAAACAAAGAATTTACTTACTTTGGCCTAATAATCAACACAACTTGAAAGAAAGATGAAGGTACTCAAATGGAGAATACCCATCAGAATAAATAAATTCTCGATGTATGTGACCGCAAAACGTAGTATTTGACTTAAACCGATTAACGACTTCGCATTTAATAAATTGACACAGAAATGTCAACATTATTATCACCGAAAGTGCCAAGTGTATAGTAACAAATGAGTTCCTACAGGTAGGATATATGGATGTGTTCATTCGTATTTGTGTCATAGTGAACACGGACGTTGCCAAAAAGGCTTGTTTCCCTTTTCGTTCATCGGCTTTGAATTAATTTATTGATTCTAAATTTTATGTGGGCTTTAGTTAAAACTAGCTATAGAGTGACAGGCACGAGGAACTACTTCATTATGAAAGAAAGAAAACTGCGTCACTTAGTTTCCAGGCTTGTTTACAGAACGTTGGCAAGTGCTGCATAGTGTAACAACAGTTGTCCATTTATCAATTATTGTTGGTAGCTGTTTACGCTTACAACATCGTGTCTCTTATTTATCTAAAAGTTTGTTTTCCATGATAATTCCACATATTATAAGTTTCGCTTTACCAACGGCAATTGCAAATGAAGGGGGCTTGATATTTGTTTTCATGGCACAAACATATCCTCTTGCAAAAGGGCAGTCGCAATTACAGAAAGTCTAGCTAAATAAAATGAAGCAAAAAGGTACGTTATCGATCACCACCACGGCAATAAACATTTGACTAAATGATAATTTAGAACGTCTTGTAAACCTTAAAATGTTTCTCGGAGTATTTCTACATAGATATAGATATATCCTATATATAAAGTTCGGAAATCTTAACGGTGCAAAACAGTCTCAATGCCTGTATGGCAGACCGATTTACAGTAAAAAATTGATAACAAGTTATATACGCTTGCTTATCGCAGACGGGAGGTTTGTGGTGATCACAGGGGATGGTGGACTATAATTGAATATGTATAAATAAATATATATATATATATATATATATATATATATATATATATATATATATATATATATATATATATATATATATATATATATATATATATATATATATACTCTGAGTAATTACTCAGTCCTGTTTTCTGCTTGCTATCAATTTAGATATAGATGCATACAGATTATTGTAACAGTTGATTTAGTTTGAAATACCTACCTATAAAAATTTTACTTTTAATTTTAAACTTTGTGCCCAATGTTACGAGTCGTAAAATTAGTGCATTACAGTATTTTTCAACAATAGGAATAAAGGATGTATTGTCATGAAAATATGCGAACGTGCCCGAATTTTCTTGATCGACAAAACTCTTGTGTTTTGCCTCAAATGAACTGAAGCTTTACGTTGACTTAGTGTCAGTCAGTCACGGTCATTTTGAATGCGCGCTTGCTTCATTTAGCAGTTAATCAGTCTACACGAAACCTGCAATAAGTATTTTTGCGACCATTGTCTTGAAAGGTGACTTCATTGATGTAACGATGACATCAAAGTCGGAACAACTGATTGTATACTCCGTGTAGGCAAAGTAGCTCGATGGCAATAACAACACGTTTGCCTTTTCCATTTGGTTATTAAAAAGCTTCGATGGCCAAAACTTATATCTACAGTATAATGTGTGCAGTGCAATGACGTATGAAACCTTTTAATTATGAGGAATTAAAACAGTTGGGCGTTGCCATCCATCAAAAGCACTGAGTAAAAACAAAAAAATGTTCAAACAATTCTGACATCAAAGTAAACACCGGGATTGAATATATACATTTATATTTATCTGCAGAGAGAGAGAGAGAGAGAGAGAGAGAGAGAGACAGAGAGAGAGAGAGAGAGACAGAGAGAGACAGAGAGACAGAGAGAGAGAGAGATTTCATGATAGATTAAGACATGTACAGACCCATATTTTCGAATTAACTTAAACTCAACACTTTGAAATTAGGACAAAAATTTACAATTTGCAATTTGAAAAAAAATGTTGCAATTTTATTTTCGTGCGTCTTTGACTGCGTAATTCACGCCTAATACACCTAACGTTTAAAATACATTCTTTGGTAATACATGAAAAAAATAAGTCTGGCGGTGTACGAAGGGGACATATCACACCGCCGTTGTGATATGGATGGAGATGTGTGAGTTTTTGAAGTCCCTAGAGACTTAATGCTTAACTGCATATTTTGTAGTTTAGACAAAATAGTGATACTGTACCTTTCTGAATAACAGCTGGTAGTACGGTTAGGCATGAGAATATGAACTTCCACATTTTTGCAACAGCAACCGAATCTGTTTCTTCAAAAGTCCGCCTTTTGTACAGTGCCTATGGTGTGGATGAAACTGTCCATGTTGACTTTGCCAGAGGGGATGACAGCCTATGATTTAAATTAATAACAGTTAATTATGTGCATGTCACTCTTGCTCGACATACACTACACAATAAAAATCGCTGACCCCGAATGATGCATTGTTTGCAGAGCCTCGCCTTTCCAACATCGACTATCACGTTTATTAAATTTGTCGTGACGAAACGAGACTCTAAACCCCATTACGTTGTTTATATTCGATTCGAAACCTCATTAAACTGTTCATTTGAGTTAATATCTTATCATTTACTTTAAACTTCTTGTGATTCACCGAAATATTCACATTGGCACTCACTAAACAACATTTAGCAACTTCAATTGCTAGTTACTTGAGGATTTTCCTAAAGTAGACTAAATTTGTTATGGATGTGAGTTTATGAGAGGCTATAAACGGAAGGATGAAAATTTTATTAACGTGGATGATAATATTTATAGTAATCGATGTTATTCTTTCCATAGATATAATCTTTTTTACTCATTTGCTGAGATAATTTTTAACAATTCCTTCTTCATTTAGAGCGACGAGTTAGTCTTTCCCACAAGCGTTCCATATCGTAGTTTATCGAAACATGGAAGCAGAAGCGAGAGTCGAAACTACATACCGTAAACAGAGTTTTTCGGGCTCGACAAGTTCAGAAAGATGGATTTTCGCAGTGCATTTTTTTCGTACACATGCGCAGAAAACGGTTTTTGTCTTTTATTTACCTTGCATAATAACAAAGCTGAGAACCCCTAAAATGTGATTTCAAGATACCGATAAGCTGTTTGGGCAAGGTTGATCGTAAATATTGGAGTAAATGCTCTGTCAACGTTCAGGGTCTTGGTATTACGACAGATAACTTACAGTGAATTTCAAAATAGCTTGGAATTATAACGTGCTCGGGTGATAAGAAAAACGTTTATGGCGATAAAAAATGACCCCACCTGCATTCATTACAAACGTTCTACTTCAACATAATTTGCAGCAATTTAACCCAATACGACGTTCACTGTGCCACAGTCAACATCGTCAGCATTGCCGCCCTCCAATTGAAAATCTCACTTGCATACAGACTGTTTGAACATTCTTTTATTACCTTTATCACATTTCCGTCAATAAAACTGCACATAACGCTAACGATATTATTTTTCTCTGTAGCGTGTGTATGGGTCGGTGCAACGATTGGTGTTTCCTACACTAAACTGTTCTGTGAGTGAGAACATTGGGCGTCGTATTTGGTTAAATTGTTGCAAAATCTTTCAAAGGAGAACGTTTGCAATGGATGCATGCAATTCTTAATGTGCCATGGACCTGGTAATGTATTACCTTGAAAAGAAATGAATTTTTGACCAGTTTTATGTCCTATCCCTCCAAAATCACCGATTTTCGTCTCGGGACATACATTTTTCTTGATATTCCTTTGAGTAGTTGGAGAAAAGCTAAATCCAAAATGCCAATTTTTTCCTTGTAATAAAAGCTGGTGAAATTGGTTCCCTATTAGAAAAGCGTTAGGTATTTTACTGATGACCACCAAGTAAAGAGGTCCAAATAACGATGGTTGCGACACACATCGTGATGCTTAAAATTTTACGCAATGACAGCACCCAAAGATGTATGGCCATTAATTAATATGCAGACAAACGGAACGGCAGGGGTTGGCATTTGTCCATTAGCTATAATTTCTGTGGTAATTTTATTTACGTATTGATGCATACATTTGAACCATGAACTTTAACTTACCTCCCTTGGCCAAATGATATATTAAGGCACTTTTCATAGGCTTTGACTGACGATCACGAGGAGTCACGGAAATACCAAAGACACTACAGACGTCAACGTAGGTGATTGAAAAATTGGACATTTAGTCAGATCAGAGAAAGACATCCTCTACACAAAACCTTACTTTGACGGAAAATACTTTCGAAAGAGCTCATGAATATTAGATACATCGGGATGTACAAAATATAACAAGACTATCTAAACAGTAAACATGCTTAGGCAGACTCAACTGCAGCAAAGTTAATTATTAAAATACTTGTCACAGTTTTCTGAACACAAGAGGGCGTTTTGAAGTGTTTAGATTTATTGAGTAGAAATAACAACTTACTACACATATAATGCATCTTTCAGGGTGTATTACTTTATTAATACCGGAAAATTTATGCCAAAATGTGATATAACGTCATTGTTTAACCTTGCAATGCTATTTTTAGGCTAACAATATACTACCAATAATGTCGACCACATTTAATTTTACATGTTTTGACAATTACAATTACAATCACGCATATGTCATACCAAAACTGTGCAAATCTGACAAAATACCAAGAAGTCAAGTGATACAAATAAACAGCTGCACTCGCTAAAATGTTTCACCATATCAGTGCAATTAATGATACTGAAACCTAATGTAAAGGTCGTCTAACATTACATGACACGGGTATTAAGAATTTGAATTTTAATATAGTACTGTATATCTCGCTCATCACCACAAACAGCTACAATTTCACTCAATTGCACATTCGGATATACGTACTTCTTCAAAAAGCACAAAATTCAACTTAGAAATATAACTTGCAATATTAAGTATAAGATGTGTATTTTTGAATGAAAGATACAGCGGTGCTTTGAGAGTAAGTACATATAATTACCTCTAGATAATTTTGTTTTATTTTATTTTATTTATGAGAAAGAGAAATTACCCGTAACAGGGAAACGAATGCAACGCAATCAATAATGTATATCTATCTATCTATCTATCTATCTATCTATCTATCTATCTATCTATCTATCTATCTATCTATCTATCTATCTATCTATCTATCTATCTATCTATCTATCTATCTATCTATCTATCTATCTATCTATCTATCTATCTATCTATCTATCTATCTATCTATCTATCTATCTATCTATCTATCTATCTATCTATCTATCTATCTATCTATCTATCTATCTATCTATCTATATGAATGTATGTTTGTGTGGCTCTGTGTATATATTTTTTGAATATTTTTAGGAAGGCAAGTTATAAAATTAGATATTTACGCCAGTGTACTTCTTTTGCTATCATCCATTCACATTAACCAATTTCGACATCGGTATACTTTCTTGCCCTTGATCTATCTCCTGGCCATCTATTTTACATTCACTTTGCACCTCTTGCTGATAATTCCCTCTCTGTTTGAGAAGGCTCTTAACTTTAATCGTTGTTTGTAGTGCTATGTATGCAAATAGACCGACAATAATGATAGCTGACCCGGCAGCAACTAATCCAAAAGTAAGAGCAAACTGTATCACATCTAACCATTGAATTACGGAATGTGCCATTCCTTTCACTACCATCCCCTGTGAAAATACCATCGCCTTTCCGATGTTGAACGCTGCGAAACACGATAGAAACATCAAGAATAACGTCTCTAGCTTAGAAGCAAGGTTTTTATGAGGAAAGAGCTGGACGTTCACAGCCAGAAATATTATACAACAAAAAGTTACCAAGCAGGAAGACACAAACTTTTCACGTATAAATGTTATTAGTCCGACGAGAATCAGTTTCCGAATGTTCATAATGCCTTCAAGCGAACAACGTAGCAGAAAAGCGGTAGCATTGGGAAACGTGTCTACGAAGAATTGACTGAAATTTACCTCACGGTAGGGTCCCTTAAGATATGTTATTATACTGTTTCGCACCTCGTCATTATCAGTTGGTATGGACGATTTTTTAAAGAACCAGTAAACGATAACGCCTGGAAGAATAAAAGGACAAAAACAGCATAGGTAAAAGAGCCAAAGTGGTATCCCTCGGCCAGTGCTCTCGGAGATCAAGGCTTGTGTTTCATCTGATGTGGTCATTCTCTTTTGAGACCAGAGTAATGCTGGGCCAAAGCTTAGCACGAAGCAGAAAGGCAAAGCGTACAGCATAATAAAAGTATAGGGTAACACTCTGCTACATGGGGAACTTCCATCAATAAACAGTACGTGGGAATCGCGAACAAAAGTACAGGTAGACACAGTAAACATGAAATTTGTAACACTTGCACTGCATGAAAACGCAATAATACAGATAAATTCACATTAATGAGTTGACTGTATTATTGAATAATACACGTGAATTCACATGAATCCACATGAATACAGGCTTGCTGAATACAAACAATGGATTAATAACTGTATTCATCTGTATATGCACTCTTCAGCTAAAATACAGGCAATAATCCATGCAAATACAGTAAGTATTATTGGGTTTTCATGCAGTGTTGTGTATGTTAAAATCAGAAGCCTCAAAATAAAATTAGATAACTTAATCGTAAATGAGATACAATCATCATTAGTTTGCCTCCGGCGACGCCGTCGCATGTAATCGACAATAAAAATAAGACCCACAAATAAGTAAAAAATCAACACCAACAAGATTGAAAGAATCTCCTTTCCAAATGGAGTCATACCAAGAAAGGGACATATTGAAACGATAAAGCCCTGAATACGAAAAAGAAATACCCCGACAGCGGACTTAGATAAGAAAGAATACTCAGATGAGTCTTGTGATCCATCATTTAAATCAAATGTCAACAATAATGCAATTTGATAATAAAAGAAAATAATATTTAAATACCCCTTGTTGCCTTTCTCGGTCTCACTAGAAGATTCGTCTGTGCTTGGCACTCGACAATGACGAATGGTTGATAGTCCCATCAAGATATTTGCTGATAAAGATTCATTGTGCCAAAGAACGAGGAAATAGATAATAACAAAAGCAGCGGTGACAAAGACGAACCAGTAATCTGTGCATTTGTCATTTTCTATACACTGGTTTGAAAAAAGTGCCTCCGAAAAGCCAGGCTTGCATCTTCCGCAAAGCTGACCATTTCGGTTGACGTTGCAAGAGTCATATGATGTACACGAGGTCTTGTTTTGACAACAGTATCCATGGCGACATTGCAGCATTTGCAGCTTCGTACTGTTGTAATCTGTGTTGGCATAACCCCAGAAATTGGGTTTCGCCTTCGGGTTACCAGTGCAAACAGCACCGTGCGGGCACTCGTGACAGTCGACATTACGCAAGTCGATATCTATTCCTGAACCACTTTCCAATGTGTAAAACCCAAACGGGCATGCTTCACAATAATACCATAAGCTGTTGGGTCGTTCCCTCTCGGGAGTGTTCTTTGTACCAAACTGAACGATACGAAACCCTTTAGAACAATTTACCACAACATTAGCTAACGAATAATTCCCTTCCACAATGTTTACAGCAAAATGCCTTTCATTGGCTGTATAATTCTGTATTACCCACTTGAAGGTTACATTGACCATTGTGACGTTCACACCTGACGCAAAATATGTCTCCGATCCCTCAAGACTATTATTGTTTAAAGTATTACCAATCACATTTACGTTTTGCAGGAGGGCATTCCCAGCGTATCTCATGCCAATTGCACTGCCGAACCGCGCAGCATGGTTATGTCGAAATGTTACATTATTTAGGGTGATATTTACTCTCTCTAAATACAAAGCCCCTCCGTCTTCTGTGTGGACTACATTGTCGGTAAAAATAGTATTCCTGATATTCACCGCTGCATAGGTTGTACGACATAAGTTCTCCCTAAAAGCAATGTTGATTGCACCACCTGGCCAATCAGTGGTGTTGTTCACGAAAACACAATCTGTGATATTAAACACAGATTTTCGACAAACGTCATTTGACACATAATTGTATAAAAACAATGCTCCAAATATCCCATGCCGAAAGACAGAGTATCTTATATTTACCGAAGTTTCGCCAAAATGCATAGGATCATGTTGCATATATAAGGCAGCATATTTCGAAAATACACAACCAGTAACTGATATGTTAATAGCACAAGGAATATAAACACAGTAAACTCGAAAAATAGCATTTCTGCTGTCCTGTATTGATCTTGTGAAGTTACTGTCCACAACTACTGTAGTGTGATTAATTAACCTTGTGGAGTTGTAGTCTGTAAACATGTTTATGTCGATATCACTGTTTATAAAGAGGGATTTGTTTATCCACAAAGCGGTGTTAAAACACATGTAGAAATTGATAGCAGTCGTTGATTTTTTAGTCGTTGTATTAGTCACACCGTTGTGGAAAAATATTGATGCCCTGACCGTCAATCTAGCAAAAGTGCAATCCCTGTTTGGTATGTAAGATTTCCTGCTCATGTCTACAACAAATGTATTATTGGCAAAATACATCTCGTCTAACAAGAGCGAAACATCACGCGCTCTTATCGGAAGAAAAAACCCCATTATTCTCAATGAACGCAATATTACAGTTAAATTGTGTCGCCCAAAACCGTCTATGTTTAGGAACCTGGTTTCTTCAGCAGCTGAGCCAGAACAATTCACTGCCACGCTGTCGTCAAAGCCCTCTATCGTAATATCCTTTGTAATATTGATAGCTACGTTGTCGCATTGCCGATAAGGCACGTTGTCAGGAGTCCGAAGCAAAATAATGACGTCATTGTTGGCTGATCTCTGTTCGATGGCATACCGTATGGTTTTGCAGGGTTGAGGTTTCTGTCCGCAGTCACTGGTGTCTTCACTTTCAGATGAATCGCTAACATATATGCTGTTTCCTGCACCTGTCACAAAGATATGGGAGAAATCATTATAACTAAAACACGACATAAACAATCATATAGGACAATTGGTTTGTTTTTGTTTGAAATATTACTATTAGCTGAAGAATATCTATGGGACAAAAGTTATTGGTTAAACTTTACAAAACGTAAGGCTGCTCAAATGCAAGCCATCCATCAGAGTAAAGAAGTACTATAATTAATAAGACCAAAATAGTTTTTTATTTAAACAGAGCAATAACTTTGCACTGAATAATACTAAATCCCTTATTGACAATGAACCTTTAAAATGATTCTTAAAGTGCAGAGTGCGTCAGTACGAATGAAATATTACAGTTACGATATATCAATTCTCTGTACTTATAATTGTGCTGATGTCACCATGGTGGACAAAAAGCGGTGCGAAAAAGTACTACTTTTGGCTTTGTATAAGCTCGTCTATTCTAATTACTATAGGGGCCTTGATTCCGGCATCAGCTGGCACACCGTCAGTATATGCTGCAAAGGTAATGTTTCAATTATCAATTACTGTTGGAAGTAATTTACACTACTTACAACACCATGTCTGTAGTTTGTCATTGATGTTTTCTTAGTAGTTTCATATCATTATTAGCGGTAGTCTAGTAATGGTTACTACAAAACAAAGGAGGTTATGTAGTCCATTGCACAAATATATCGTTTTGCTATAGGCATTAGACAATGAGAGCGGGTTGGAGCAAAACTATTTCAAAAAGTACGTCCTTTAAGCGATAATACACATTGGACTTCATGGCAGTTTAGAACATCACATATGCTATATGTTTTCTTTCAGATTTCTGTTAATGGACTGTGTGTTTTGAAATCTTATATTGCATCATATTTTAAACCTATTAAAATTACACTTACTATGTGAGGCTTTTGCTAACGTTAGAAGTTAAATCAATTAAAATTAATGCGTGACAGTATTTCATTCAAAACCGGTCACCATTGCGGTCAGTTTTGATAACTTAATAAAAATATGTTATCGTCTTAAAATTTTCGTTTCCATTCAAACAATTAAACTAATCTCACTGCTGCTTGCCTCGCCCAAGATGAATGTTTTAGATTGACTTACTGTGTCAAACAGTCAGGTTATGTTAAATATGCTTTCAATATTTTAAGCAGTTAATTTTTTCAGACGCAGACAAAAAAATAAAATTATATTGACACATATTATGCGTTTCAAACTCAAGTATATTTTCACATGTATCCACTCACTATCTGACGTTTCCTGATATCTTGACTCACTAAAATACTTTAGCCGTCATTGTTACATCAAAATACATTTGAACTCACAGACATTTAAGTAAACTCTTGCAGGTTTGTGTGGTCAGCGCACTCTTATCAACATTTCAACACTTATGGCTTGTCCAGTTTGTAAATCAGAATCTTGCATGTCATAAATTTTGATATCTTAACCCAATAATGTGTCATACAATGATGTATTGAAAGCCTACACGAATTGAAAACAGTTTGGCGTTATCATCCATGAAAAATTGAGAAAAGAGAAAAAATGTTTACAGAAGTCTGACTAAAAGGTAAACACCAGGTTAGAGTACACACACGAACACACACGCGCATATATATATATATATATATATATATATATATATATATATATATATATATATATATATATATATATATATATATAATATATATATATATATATATATATATATATATATATATATATATATATATATTATACAGGGGTTTCATTAAGTTTTGAAGTAGGGGGCCAGAATGAAAAAGTAGGCGGCTTGCAGCTGCCGTGACCACAAAGCGGTCGTCGTGGGGGAGGGTCCGGGAGGGGGGGTGTTGCCCCTCCCTGCCGAAGGCCGGAAACTCTGAAAAATGAGTCAAAATTCACTGTTTACAGCTCACAGTCTCATGAATTTCTAGTATTTTTAGGAGAATTGTCAGCAGTGTTCCAGGGCTATTTGTGTTCATATAATAAAAGCCATTTTACCTGAATTACAAATAATAAAAAGTGGTAATGTTGACGATATTTTGAACAAAGAAAACTGAATTCTTAGAACCTAAGAACCTCAGTCTATGCTTTTGGGAGGTAAACTATAATAATTCACTATTATTAATGATATAAATTTGATATTGTAGACGATGTTATAACTGTTACATCTAGACAGGGGTTAGGGGATTGCCCCTCTGTTGAAATGTTGGCACCCCAATTAATTTGTCAAGGCGGACCACTCCCCCAAATGAAATGTAGCGGTACAAGTAGAACACAAGAATTGGTGAAACCCCCCGAAATTTTCTATTAAAGGGGGAAATTCCCCTTGTTGACGCTATCCTGGATGAAACACTGATATTTTAAGCACAGTAAATGAGAAAATTTGCATTAATGTATAATGTTGTGCTTTAAAATTAATGTAAGAACCCTGATGTTTGGTATGGCAATCTGTAGATGAAGAACTTTTATACCACCGGGGAGGTAAAAAGGATAATTTATTTAAGTATAACGATAAAAACTGACAATCATTACCATGTTTCGCAAATAGAAACAAAGACCATCAAGGTTATTTGACTATATTGGTATGCAAAGTAAGAACCTTGATGTAGGATATGAAAATTTGTACGTTCAGAAGCTCACAGTTGGATTTAACCTGACGATCGCTTTGAAAGTGAATTTTAGTGGTCTGATCGTATTTTAACCACTCTCTGGGTGATGTTTTTATTGGCGTCGATAGACCGAAAAGCAGTATATAATACATCCAGCTGGTTATGACATTTACGCCTACCACAGTGCAACGCACGTCGGCTTACTAAAATTCGAACTGTAGTCCTTCGCTAGAAAAAAATCAGGTCATTGTCTTCGAATACAGTTTAAATCCACCTGATTATATCCTTCTCTTGTTTCTTGGTCCACTTCAAAACCGAAGATCGTACAGAGAAGCTTGACCTTGCGATCGCTTCCGTCTTCATTTGTTCATCGGCCATTTTTAATTGAGCTAATGACAGCCGACAGGTAAAGTACGCACGTTTTCATTGGCGTATATAAAGGTCACCACATCGGGATCAGCAATTCAGGTATCCAATATAATCGTCCGTTGCAATTCTGATTTTTATTAAGGCAGTATACGCAAGACCGTGCTGCATCGTAGTACTAGGCGATCGTAGTAGTCGCTCGTCTTCTAAATTTTGTTTCAAATAAAAGCCGTTGCAAAGTTTGACTACACAGTTTGTGAAACTTGTCCGTATCATTTCAGAAGGTAAAAAATATTTCAGCGATGAAAGAGTTCAAATTTTACGAAAAGAGTAGCCGGCGAAATCGTAAGAGTAACCGGTCAATTTCGCCGGCTGCCGACTCTTAATGATACCAATATATATTATATATATACCATATATAATATATATATATATATATATATATATATATATATATATATATAATATATATATATATATATTAATATATATATATATGAGAGAGAGAGAGAGAGAGAGAGAGAGAGAGAGAGAGAGAGAGAGAGAGAGAGAGAGAGAGATGCAGTGCTTCAAGACATGTTACAGTGAATTTCAAGATAGTTTGGAATTACAACGTGCTAGGGTGATAAGAAACACGTTTCTGGCGATAGAAAGTAATTCCAACTGCATCCATTGTAAACATTCTCCTTTGATAGATTTTGCAACAATTTAGCCCACTGTTCTTACTCACAGAGCACGTTGAGTGTAAGAAACGCAAATCGTTGTAACGACCAGTACACAATGTACAAAGATAAAACCTATCATTAGCGTTGTGTGCAGTTTCATCGACAGGGAATGTGATAAAGGCAATAAAGAATGTCAAAACGGTCAGTGTACGGGTGAGTTTTTCAATTGAAGCGAGACAACACTGACGATGTTGACTGTGGCACAGTGAACGTCGTATTGGGTGTAATTGTTGCAAACTTTATCGAAGTAGAAAGTTTGTAATTAAAGCAGGTGGCATCATTTTCAACCACAGAAACGGTTTCCTATCACTGAAGCACGTTGTAATTCCAAGCTATTTTGAAATTGACTGTAAGACCGTGACAGATATATATGGAACTATTCATTTTGCAATTTGACCCAATGTATATTGGAAACTGATCGACATATACCCTATACCGGCTTAGGCGACCTTTTCAACAACACAACGTTTGAGTTACATTTTTTTTAATCCAATCATCAGCAATGTTGGCCTATGAAAGTGACACACCTAACCTTAATTATATAATATTTGCGGTGAACAGTGAGTTTAAAACTTCCGAGCTATCAAGCGTTTCAGAATAAATACAAAAGGCCTGTGACTTTGTGCTTAACTGCACATATTGTAATTTGCACAAAATAGTGATACTGTACCTGAAGGAATAAAAGCTGATAACACAGTAAAGCATACAATCATGAACTTCCACATGTTGTGTTGTGTTTTGCAGCGCACACCAATCTTGTTGTTTAAGAGAGCACCTGCGATATTCCGCGGTCTTGAGGAAACTGTCGATGTGGAGTACTGTGTCAGAGGAGATGTAAATGATAATATTTACCTATTTGCATGAACACACGTCACCCTTATCGGCCTGCACTTGAATAAACGCCGCTGACCCCTACTGGTGTATTGCTCGCAAACCCTTGATTCTGCAACTCTAACTGCAACGTTTATATATATATATATATATATATATATATATATAATATATATATTATATATATATATATATATATATATATATATATATATATTATATATATATATATATATATATATATATATATATATATATACATGACTAAAACAAACTATGCTTTACATTGTATCTTATTTGAATCAATTCCCGATTAAAAATTTCAATTTTTATTTAATGCTTTATCATTTTCTGTTAACTTTTTCTGACATGCAGGACTGTTTACGTTCACATTTGCTCTTATTGAATAAAATTCCGTTTACTCTAATCGTCTGGTTACTTGAGGAAATTCTGAAACAAAACAAGTTTGAATGTCGAATTTAAGGGAGCCAGTGCTTGGTCTTTTACATGCAAATAAAAGGATTAAAATGTGATTTCTGTAATTTACAATATTTATGTCATCAAATTTTACCCTTTTATCAGTAAAATATTTGTTTCTATCTCTAAGATTGTTATTTTGAGTTATCTTTCTGTATTTAAGCAAAGGGTCATTCTGTAAGCGTCGTATATGGTAGTTCGTCCAAACGCGGAAGAAGAAGCGAGAGTCAAAACTACACGGTGTTCTGTAAACAAAGTTTGTCGGGTACATGATTTCTTGATCAACATTCAGGGTCTGGATATTTTCAAAGATAAGTAAACGTAGATAATGAAAACCCTACGCTTCACCGTACGGTCCAAGAGGATGGCCTAGGATACCTGACTATTGACTGCGTATAAACCTTAAGAACGCTGCTTTTATGTCTGCTCACTGAAACGTCCGTTCTTTCGATAATCATAAGTTCTTTGATAACACAACAAAAAAAAATTTATCGTGACATAATCGACGCATTCTGAGATAACTGACCGTGCACGCACTCTTGCGTTGTAGCATACAAGAATCCATGCGAGTGTCATTGTTTGGTGAAATGACGCACTTACAGCCTCTCTTCCTTCTGGGTGGTGAGAATAATCTCTCGTAGCAGCCCTGTGTGCTTTCGGTGTGATCATGATGATATTAGCAATTATGTACACAATGTGACAGGATACAGGAAAAAAGATAAAATTGACCTGTCTTACCAGGCTCAAAAATTAATTTAAAAATACACAAATTCACGAAATCCATCACGGCAACGGGAGAAGTAAGCTTATGCTGTACTAAATCAATATTGGCTTCAATATCGCACTGAATGATTCATGATGTTTTTAAACGTTCCACGATAGCGGATACATTACTTTACGATCAGAGAGTACAGCACATGGAGAGAGACTATTGAGAGATGTGAATTTTACCTCCATCAACGTATGAATGGAAGTCTGATATCTACATTCCCGTTGGATATTTAGGGAAATGCAATTTTTCGGCAGTGAATCATTTAATATTTGCATTAATTTAGTAGTTCCTTCAAAGCTCTCGGTTTTCTTTAAGGCAGCAGCTTAGCATGTTTGTGATGCGTGCTTTTCATCTTTATGCCTGACAAGTGACAGCCACCTGAAATAATATTCTTAGCGCTCACACCTTTTAAAAGCAATTTAAATGAATCTATTATACCATTTTATTCTGCAACTGACAGCAAAATAAGACACCAAAGCAAGTTTCCAGTTGGCGGGAGTGACTAAAATAGACAGACGGTGAGACTGAGACAAAGAGGCAGAATATATACATGCAGACAGATATTTACCCGCGTTCGTACCTACCTACCTACCTACCTACTAACATACCTAAATACTTTTAAGCAGGAAAGAAACAAAGATAGCCATGTATAGACAAACACATGTACAGACAGACACACTGGCAGACAATCAGACACGCAGACATAGAAACGAACAGATGGACGGAAAGACGCACAAAGATTGTGATGTTTGAGCTAGTATAGAGGCAATAGATAGAGATGCAAACGGATATACATTGGGTGATAGGGACAGACGTCAGGTAGTCAAGAGGTAGACATGTGGTCAAAAGAGAGACAAATAATAATGAGACAGGCTGACAGACAGACAGACTGACAAGTGTATTTGACCATGCTTGTTCAAATTTCCAGTAACTTGCATTTGGATGGCGTTTTTTCGTAACTATTCCTACCGTGGAGTAACTTATGAAAAAAAACCCAAAACAAATGAAATATAAAGACATTTTACAACATAATAAATGCTATGCGATCGATTTCTTGACCAATCAGTGTCTTTAAAACAATTTAATGACATGAAAAACGTTTTTTTTTTTTTCGTTAAAGGAAAGAATTAATTTATGCCAGAACAATTATAGCGTCTAACGACAAATAGTACTTAACCGTTTGAGTCAAGTGCGTGCAGTATTTTATAATATGAATACTTAGTAACTAGAAAAGGCTCAATATATTTCTTAATCAAAGATGCTGTCAGTGGGATGCTTTCTGTAAAAAATGACATTATAGATATGGTACGGCGCGCCAAATGTTTCAAAAATATTTATCGGTTCAGTGCAAAAATAAACTGTCTTTCTCGATTGAAATAAAAATTAGGCGCCATTACGGAAAGAAATAAGTAAGAAAAGTATAATTAAAAACCAAAAGACAGAAATGTCATTTAATACTTCATTTTAACTTGAGAATATTCATAAAGGGTAATTAGGAAATTAACAATTTGCAACGATTTGAAAAAATCATACATCCATACCTATCGACTTACATACACGTACAATAAATCGCGTAAAAGGTGGAATTAGTGCTTATTTTACAAAAGAAATAAGATGTTTACAGTGGCACGTACACAAAAATCACAGGAAAATCACTAAAAACCACTACTACCACTCGGCAAAAGTATTACAAAAATTAAAATGTAAACCACATACAGAAAATCATAATTACAAAAGAATCAGACAAAAAAGCCATGCATACATAAAATTATTTATGTACTTAAGAAAATTAAAAAGCAGTATGTCTCATAAAAAAAGTATTGTAGATAATCAAAAATATAATATGAACCACCAGCCGCTTTAACAGTAAAGAGAGAAATTCAGAGAAAGATTCGGCAGTGATGGCTCTAGACAAAAGTGGACATCATCTACTAAAAAAAAATAAAATAAAAAAAATGCCATGGTCACAGCAAATACAAAAAACGCGTGGGCCTGTGGAAAGAAAAAACAAAATGAGCACTCGCCACAGCAAAAAAAAGACAAAAAAGAAAAAAAAACGGGAAAAAAACGAGCACTCGCCACACACAAAAAAACCCAAACGCGTGAAATTACAATTAATTTATTCAAAAAACTCATGGTTCACGTTTCCTTCGATTGATGAATCCCCAACAGCTGGGAATCCGATCACCACATACTCAAATGTTTGACGAAATATTAATTGAGCATTTCAGTGATAACTTTGACATCTTGAATCCTAGCTCTGTTTGGCTGGGCCCTGCCAAGCAGAGCTACTTGAAACCGTACTTGATGAAGTGAAGTGGGCAATATCACCTAAAGAACGTCCAGGTTAACAGTGATTATTACACCTCACTCATTCAGCGTGCACTGCCATTGGTCAAACACGACTCACGTGACATGTAAAAGAACGTGATGATGCCCTCTGACATCACGACATTTACTATCTATTGATCTGACTCTTGTAGCTAGAGTTTGTTTTCTTCCGGTGCGTATGTCAGATATGTTTTTCTTCCCTGACAAATGTGTTATATTTTGTCATTAGTTATCATTATTACATATGCAAATAGGAATTGATCTAGTAAACTAACTGCCAACAAATATCGCTGTTTGGTTACTGGAGCTAGGAGAATGAAAGTTTGATTCCACGTCTAGGTCCATAGAACTACCAACAAAATGGGAATCCTCTGTCAAAATGAAAGCATCAATACAGGAGTAAAAAATGATAGCAGTCTTGTGTGCTGAAGATATCCCTCCGACCAGTGTATATTCCAACACTATTGAAAAACTCGGCTTTCTTGACTATTAGTCTGTTAAAACCGCAGTTCCATTGTGAAAGAGTCGGGTTTGTCGTAACTACACATTTGTTTTAAGTAAAGCGTATTGTTTCTAGATACGGGGAAACATCACCAGTTCTAATTACAAGAGCAACTCTAATTATTTTTAAGGAACGCAAACTTACAGTTAAATGGTCGCGCCCGATACCATCTATGTTAAGGAACTTGGTCTGTTTAGTTATGACATCCGAACAGCACACAGTTATTTTATCATTGGTGCCCTCTATAGTGGTATTCTTTATAATATTTGTAACTACATTCTCGCATTGCCGACATGTGTTTTGAAAGATTTTAATATGAACTGAATATAAATTAGATCGAGTGTGATCATTCGACAGATAAGACGCGCCTAGCCGTCACTCGTCGCCCAGCTTCTAGTAGACGGTCATTTCATCTCGAAGTTTTCATAAAATTAAAGAATTAGCATAATATTTCTCTCATTCGAGCTTTTTACTGACGATCGCATCTCTCTGCCAGTGACACGAAATTTACGACAAGTTACACAACGCCGTTCTTCTTAAACCTCGATTTTCGCCTCATTCTTTGTTGGTATACGTATATTTCTCTAAAAGCTCTACAGGTAAACAAATGACATCATATGTATATAAATCTGCGACGGGATAGGACAATCCCTTTTCGGGAAAAAAAATGCAAAAATGGCGATGATGTTTGTTTTTGCATGAATTTATGTCTTTAACCTTTGAACAATATTTTTAACGGCGAGTTTATTATTCCATAAGTTGTATGATTAAATCTTTACTGCCCTGATAAGGTTTTTGCGAACCTCGGTCGTACGACGTACGGTCCTACGCACGCTCGGGCCATTCTACCGTACAACGTCGGTCTGTAAAAACCGTATCAGGGCCGTAAAGATTATTCCTACTATACGTGATTTGACTTTCATGCAACACACAACCGGCGTGGCATCAACCTTACAACATTTATGAACAGCGGATAAGGGTAATACGTGAAACTCATAAAAAAGATATATTATTTGAAATATCCATATGAGCAAATGCATATGATTATTCATTGTCAATGATTGACATGTTATTCAACAAAACTCCAAGTGACGTACTGAAAGACACTGTTCATGAAAGATTAGGTTGATTGGGTCGCCAGAATAGTCATATCATTATTTATTTATATGGACAGATTTAAAATATATCTGAGGGCTGATAGATATTTACCTTAATTTATTTCGTGAGTCAGAGAGAAAGCGAGACAGACAGACAGACAGACACAGACAGACAGACAGACAGACGGGAGACAGACATGCGAAGTGACAGACAGACAGACAGACAGACAGGGAACGAGAGGGACAGAGAGTAAGAGAGAAACAAACATACAGACAGAGGAACAGACACTACAAACAGACAAACAAACAAACAAACAAACAAATGAACTGACACATATAAACAGATTTACGGGCAGACAATGACAAAAACATAGTAATAGAGACGTGCATATTGCATGACGAAGCAACGTGGAAAGAATGGATATTTTGCAACTTCAACAACTGGTGGCAACTGAATTTTAGACAGCTTGCCATTATAGTTTGTATACAGCACTCTACTCTCTCAGATAAAGTTGATAGAATAGTCATGCATAAAAAACGTGTATCTCCACATGTTCTATAAAAACGACGATCCCGGTCTTCAGACTACTGCCATTGATGTGGTTGCTTAGGTCTGGAGGAGTCGTTCGACGTTCAAGCTATCCAAGGTGACGCAACTAAATGTGACACTGTTAGGGCTTACATAACAGCTATACTTCCTTTTAAGGAGTTTAAATTAAGCTATTAAATTTGCTACAAAGGGCCTAGAAGATTGATGGACCGCAAATGACAACGTGAAACTGAACACCCACGCATGTCATTGCTTATATCAACAGAAAAGCGTGGCGTGTACCATTGTTTATAACACTGTGTATAGTAACGATGAGGTTATGCATAGTAGGGGCTAATATTTAATACATAGTTTGGTTATGAAATCGATTGCGATATATCTTGCGATACAACATTGCGACGGCGACGATAAAAAGTACGATAAAGAAATTTCGACATTCTACGGACTTCTTCACGACTAAATTCAAATTTTTTTTGGTAATATTTTGACGGTCCGACGATAGTCATGTTGCCGCTAGTGAGAATAGAGCATAAATCTCTTCTTTAACAGTAGGGATTCGCACCACCAAAAGCCAATTAGATTGGAAACCGTTACCATTTAGTTTGTGAGTGTTAAAATGTCAACCTGTCAGAGCAGAGATAAAGGAAACATAAATTTTTTACGTGATTAGCCAAAATCAGACATACAATTCCCATCAGCATTTGCCGGTGTCACCAATATCAAGCACCGATTTAATAAATAAAAACAAATATTTGAATTACATACACACAGTCACATGAAAAAATGTTTTATGCACATATAAAACGAATATATCATCAACAGAAACTACGTCACGCATTTTTGTTTTCCTACTCTGATACATGAGATATATTTTACATTTTATGTTTGACGTCTTCCTCTTCTTTGACCCTGTGAATGATTAGAAGACAAATTTATGACCTCATTCATTATGTACCTATAGAATCTGCCAGGGGGTGCACTGTGGGTGGAATTGAATCTGTGTCAGTTGTGTTGGAAAAGTCTTGTTTGCCAGTTGTTAAGATATGTACCATATTAGATAAAGCAAATATGAATTGTCAGCCATAATTAAATACTATCAAGGGACTTGTCAGCTTCTTCAGCCTTAGGGGTCACTTTGTTTTTTTCTGTGGTTGTAGTGGGTGTCACCATATTTTTGAAATGCTCAAAAGAAACAGGGGTAAGTGTGCTTTTGAATTAAGAAATGGTCTCTTACCTGCGTAAAATACGTCATACAAGCCACAATTGCATCATTAAGTTGCAGTTGTTGACGCCCCGTACAGTGGAGTAACATATCGGAGATATCTGGATGTTTGCAATGGAAAGTTTGTTTAGCAAAGCGTACTAATTATTATGAAATCTGCAGTTCACATACAAACCTATTCTTTGTAATGGTTTCTGTATTAGAAAACTGTACTTCAATTTTTGTTCGTGGAAAACTCTACTGTAAAGGTGTGTGCTAAAGGTTATTCATAAAATACCGAGAACATAAACCTCCTACCTAGTACGCTTCGTTATTGCAAGAGACATGTAGAGTTCACGACAATCTCTTCATTGTAAGATTTACTTGCCTTTAAAACAGATGTATGTTTTTGTCGCGGCTCTTGTCTCAAAGCTTCTTTTTTCATTTCAATTGATTTTGTTTATTATCATAATTTTGAGAAAATCATTTGCGATAAAGAACAGAATTCATACATGATTCATAATAATTTTTCTTCACATACTATTGAATGACAAGAATTCTGAAAAGCACGTAACGTTCAAACACCTGTTGGCGTCAAAGACTTATAACATGTAAGCATCTTTCTGAGGACCACGTACCAAACGGTCCTTCATGACCACCACATAGTCCAACAAGAGAAACAGTGCATCGTTCTTTAGTACAGAGTTTGTGTCGGTAACCTTCATTGCATTAATGTGCTTCGACCGGCTGCAGTGAACATCGCTAGGACCGTATGATAAGCTGAATACTCACGACTGGCAGTTGTATTGTTCAGGGAACACACTTTTGAAATCTATGCGTTCCCCGACAAAGAACACAACATTTTTCCCAGTTTATTTTCGACTCGTCTGTAGTCACTATATCCAGAGACATAATCTGCAAGAAGTAATGACTATGAACGCTTTGAACATGACAAAATTATGGGATTCTTGGACCAAGGCAGCAGGTGTGATCAGTAGTATGACTTGTTTATGTTTGACTTAAAATGATCAACTTTTTTACGGCAAGTTGCTGTTTAACTACAAGTACGCTTTATTTGAATGGCATTTTTGTAACTGTTGTACTATGAGATAGCACCTGCTAACTTATTGGCCACAGTAAACGCACACAGTGATGAAGAATGCATTGTAAACTTTTAATATTTTAAATGCCTATGAAAGGGCAATTAAAACAACTTTCTTATTTCATGGATGCTGACATTGGAGTATTTTCTGAAAAATCGTATGATATAAAATGCAATAAAATGTGACGTAATGATAAATATGAAAACCACATTAATTGTCGAAATAGCGCAGTTTTCACTTCTCAGGACAATTCTTCAGAAATTATTCAAATGCAAATAAACTGTGACTAATAAAAAATATATGTTGTATACATACAATGCAGTAAAATCACTCTCTAAAGACAGACAAATCAACTACTGATTTCAATTTAAAACAATGCAATATATACAATATTAAAAATACACTACTTATTAAATTAATACGAACCACACTATGCCGTGGTGAAATAAAGCGCTAAAACACGATCGGATACTTTTAGTGGTTCATCAGCCACATGTAAAGAATAACGTCCGGTTACATTCGTCTCATTGAATCAACGATGACAGTAGCGTCATAACTTCATAACTGAGATGCCCTTATATATAATTCTACCCGATAAAACCAACGTTGAGAAAGGGGAAATCATATCCGATTTGAAGCGTTTTTCTGGCACAATCAATATCTACCTACACTCAACGGTTCGGAAGTTTGTCAACCATCGAGAGCAAAACATATAGAGCTATTATATTGGCATTACATGGTGCATTGATGACAGGCCAAACTGAGTACACTTGTCGGGAACATCAAAGTCTATTACACACTAAAAAGTATGTCTGTAATCTGGAATCACAAATACGCCATGTCCTGTTTTGAAACATGGTATTCAAAGACTACGATAAATATGGATGTAGGTCATACTCTTAAGGGTAATTTGATGACATGACGATACACATTACTTAGAGGTTCTGCGTGTAATCAACCCGTAACTATAATTAGCATCACTCTTCATGCTAAAACAAACGTATATCCGTGATTTTGACTAACAAGAAGACTATTGATGAATAGATAGATACTTCTCACTGATAACAAGTTGAGATATATTTTGTCTAATACATTCTATCTGTTCAGAATTTGTGCGGGTTATGTTAATGATGTCTAGCTTCATGCGAATGTTGACAACACATGTGACATCCTATGGTTTATTATATACACGCTGTGAGCCGCCGCACAATAGTAGCATTGCGAAGTGAGCCACTAGTGGCGAAGCAATAAATATCAGCAGGTTGAATTGCAAGGCATATAGCGGGGACACTGCAAATGGAAGTACGATGGCGTCAACGTTGGCATTCCTCAAAAGTTATTTTGTGTCACTTACTTCTATATCATAGCACCCATATCATAGAACGCACACTGAATGCTGACTTAAAACGTTAAGTATTTACAAGAATCTTTAAAAGAATACAGAGAAATAGAACGTTCCATTTTATGTCTGTGTTTACGACCGATAACTGAAAGAATTGTCAAGAGCACACTCCATTTTGATCGCACATAACTTATTGAAAATATCACTTGGTAATATTGTTTCTGAGCTAATTCACACCATTTTAATAGTAAATAATGCGTTTCTTGTTAAAGATACATGTACTTGACAATCATTCTCGTGAACCAAGAACGTGGGAATTGCTGTATCCAGCTGATATCGTTTGTATTTGTTTCCAAAGTCAGCTTTGTATGTTTTGTGAAATTTGCACGGTTATATTCTTTATGATGCACAATGTATCCTGCAAAATGTCAAGAGTAAAATTAAAACTAACGGAACCTAATTTGTTCATTAGCGGTTATGCACTTTTGTGTGCTTTTAGATAAATGACTTTGGTGTTCTATTTGTCACTGATTATCGCACTGTCCGAATATAATGTCAAGTAAAGCACAGCAAACCACCTTGCAGTTTTAAGTTGTGATAATTGTAATGTTTATGTTACATTGTTGGAAAAATTATTCCGTGTATGTCTGTATGTTGTACTCTGCAACTTTGCAGTCAGAAACGACGACTAAAGAAAATTTGAAACCGAATTGAACTCGGGTTCTTCTCTCCTAGTCCTATGTTCTATCGCAGATATCGGCTGATTGTCTCCTTACGGTAAGCACTTAGCATTATCATGACTGTGTTACGCAGTGCCCTGAAATCAAATCACGTTAAGCAATGCGGAAGAGCTTCTTTAGGAGGTTTCAATCGTGTACGCGAACTACGTTACTAAGGGCGAGATACTATTGAGTGGTATATGGGTAATTGCCCGTTTGACTATTTATTCTCAGTTTCCAATGTTGACATAGCGACATATATTTTTGCCTATTGGTCCAACTCCAGGAGCTCGACGTCACTTTCTTCAGGCAAGTCTTTCAGGCATGTCCTTCTCATATGACACAAACGTTTTATTTTGTCATATGTTATCATCACTACATATGCAAATAGGCCGACAAAGACGATGACGACCCCTATGGCAAGAAGACCAATTGTAAGGGCAAACTGTATGGTATCGAACAGTGGAATGACGGAGCGTGCCGGTCCCTTGATTACCATACCCTGTGAGAATGCCATAGCCTTTCCGATGTTGAATGCTGCGAAACACGATAAAATAATCAAAGATAACGCCTCCAGCTTACATGCAAGATTTTTATTTGGAAAAAGCTGGACATTCACAGCAAGAAATATTATGCAACAAAAAGTAACCAGGCAGGAAGATAGGAACTTGTCATTTATAAATGTTATTAGTCCAACAAGAATGAGTTTCCGCATGTTCATAATGCCTTCGAGCGAACAATTTTGGATAAAGTTAGTGGCCGCCGGACACATTTTTCTGAAACTTTCATACAAATTCACCTCACGGTAGTGTCCCTTAAGATACCGTATTATGCTGTTCCGAATATCACCATTGTCAGCAGTGACAGATGAACCAGTGCAGAACCAGTAAATGACAACACCAGGCAAAATACAAGGAAGGAAACACGACAGGTAAAAGAGCCAAAGTGGTATTCCTACGCCAGTTCTCTGTGCAATCAAGGGTTGTGTTTCATCGGTTGTGCTGATTTTGTTGCGAGACTGAAGTAATGCTGGTCCAATGCTTAGTACTAAACAAAAAGGCACGGCGTATAGCACAATGAAGACATGAGCTAACCATCCGTGGCATTTCAAATTTCCGTCGATCCACATTACGTGGGAGTCCCTAACAAAGACGCAGTGAGACACAGTAAACACGAAGTGTGTAACACTTGTGAATGTTAAAATCTGTAGTCTCAAAATGCATTCAGATAACTCGATTGAAAATGCGGTGTAATTTCGTCCATTGTTAGTCTGCCCACGTCGATATAATCGAATCTTGTTGACAATGAAAATACTACACACAAACAGGTAAAATATCAACACCAATACTATAGAAAGAAACTCTTTTGCCAATGGTGTCACACCGGCAAAAGGACAGATGGAAAAGATAAACGGCTGAAGGCGAAAAAGGAATATTCCAACAGTGGACTGTGATAACATTGACTGATCAGACGAATCATCATTTATCTCAATAGCTAACAACAGTGCGATTTGATAATAGAAGAAGATAATTTTCAGATATCCCTTTTCTTCTTCTCTCTCATTAAGATATTCATCTGTGTTTGGTACTCGACAGCGACGGATGGTGGACAGTCCTTTCCAACATTTTGCTGCCAAAGAATCATTATGCCACAGAACAATGAAGTAAATAATTACAAAAGCAACGGTGGGTATAATGAACCAGTATTCTGTACAACGGTCATTTGCTACGCACTTATGTGATAAAAAGGCCTCCGAAAAACCTGGCTTACATCTCCCACAGAGCTGACCATGGCGGTTACCGTTACAAGAATCATATGATATACACATCTTGCTGTTTTGACAGCAATAGCCAGGTCGACATTGTAGCATTTCTAGCGACGTCTCGTTACGATCAGTGTCAGCATATCCCCAGAAGTTAGGCCTCGCTTTCGGATTACCAGTGCATAGCGCACCGTAAGGGCACTCGCGGCAAATGCCATTCCTCAGGTCCTTATCTACGCCTGAACCGCTATCCAATGTGTAGAAACCGTTCTGACACGTCTCACAGTAATACCATATGCTGTGTGACCGTTTTCCCCCGCTAGCGTGACCAGATATATTTCTAAATATACGAAATCCTTCAGAGCATTTTATCGAAACGTTTTGCAATGAATAATTCCCCTCCCCTACAACTATAACAAAGTACTTCTCACTTGCTTTATATACTGGAATTGTCGACTTAAAGGTCACGTTTAACATTCTGACATCAGCACCTGACGTAAAATATGTCTCGGATCCCCTGAGACTATTTTGGTTTAAAGGGCTGCCAACTATTTGTATGTTAGTTAAAGAGACTTTACCTGATACTTGAAACATATCGCACTTCCAAAGAGCCAGGCGTAATTGCTTAGAAACGTTACATTGTTGAGATCGACATTTACTGTCTCCAAGTACAAAGCCCCGCCATCTCCTGTAAAAGCCGAGTTGTTGGTGAAATTGGTATTACTGATATGTACTCTTACAGGGGATGGACGATAGCTGTAAGCTCGGAAAGCTATGCTAATTGCTCCACCCGGCCACCCAGCCGTGTTGTTCAGAAACACGCAATCTGTGATGTTAAAAACGGACCGATGATATGAGTCACTTGCCGTATTAATATGCAAAAATAAAGCTCCCATATGACTGTTTTGAAAGACTGAATGCTTTAAAGCCACTGAAGTCTCACTATCATTTTTGGGGTTATGAATCATATAAATTGCAGGATAACGAGAAAATATACAACCAGTGACGGAAATGTTAATCGTACAAGGAGAATAAAGACATAATACTCGTAATATGGCATTTCTACCGTCTTTGGTGGATCTAGTGAAGTTACTGTTAACAAAGATTGCTGTTTGATTACCGGACTTAGTAGAATGAAAGTTTGAATTCAAGTTAAGGTCAATATCAGTATTAACAAAGAGTGAATTCTCAGTCCACATGAAAGCATCATTACAAGAGTATAAAGTAATATGAGCGTGTACCATAGATATCCCGTCAAGCATTTTGTATGTTTCAACGTTATCGATAAACTCGGCTTTTTTACTATCAGATTGATAAAAGTGCAATTCCACTGTGGAACAGTTATCCCATTCGTCTTTACTACATATCTTTTTTTACTAAAGCGTATCATTTCTAGATACAAGGAAACATCTCGAGCTCTTATAACGAGAGCAAAGCCAATTATTCTTAAGGAACGTAACCTTACAGTTAAATTGTCTCGTCCAAAACCGTCTACGTTAAGGAATTTGGTTTGTTCAGTTGCGACGCCAGAACAGTTCACTGCTATTTTATCATCGACGCCCTCTATGGTGATATTCTTTGTGATATTTGTGGCTACATTATCGCATTGCCGGTAAGGGGCGTTGTTAGGATTCTGGAGCAACATGATAACGTCATTCTTGGCTGCTCTCTGTTCTATTGCATACCGTATGGTTTTGCAGGGTTGTGATATTTTTCCGCAGTCACTGGTGTCTCCACTTTCAGATGAATCTTTGACATATAAGTAGCTATCTGCACCTATTGATAATAAAGAGTAGAATATCGTTAGTATAGAGATAAAGTTTGAAATAAAAAAATGAATCATTATATATATTTAAAAACTCTCTACTGTTTATTGACCAATCAGAGTGCTCAATTCAGGGTGTTTTATTTACTCGTAAAGCCCTGGTCACCAAATTCCAGAAACGAATGACAGCGCCGTAGTAAAGTACTGTCCAATCAAAAGTGAACATGTCATATTCTGTAGACATCTGGTACGTTTTTCCCTAATATTCAAATTTGGTAACACAGCGGAAACCAGCTGCAACACAAAATCTGCTGTGGTACAAACATAAACTAATGTGCCCTAGGGCATTTATAGGATGTTCCATTACATTGGAAGGCTTTCCACAAATAAAAATTTTAATTCAATCCTAAACATGTTACATTGACAACGGAAACGGTTGACGTAAACACATTGAAAACGAAAATATATCAGTTAGGGGCGATAGTATTTAAGTCGGATAAAACCCTCGTACTCGTGCTCTTCTGGTATATAAGTCCAACCCTACGATAAAATGTCTCGGCCTACGGCCTCGACATTTTATCGTTGGGTTGGACTTTATATATCAGAAGAGCCCTCGTACTCGGGCATTATCCCATATATATATATATATATATATATATATATATATATATATATATATATATATATATATATATATATATATATATATTATATATATATATATATATATATATATATATATATAATATATAACATAAACACATATATTATAGGGTTTTTCACAAAATACGGCCCTGTATAGACGAGGGCTCAGTGAGTGACGTATTGGATGAGCCGAAGGCGAGTCCAATACGTCACTCACTGAGCCCGTGTCCATACAGGGCCGTATTTTGTGTATAACCCTATTATTATACAGTCTCCCTCCATTAATCGTTCGTATAAACTAATTCTATGGTAAATTTTGAGGGGTGCGGCGCGCGCGATATGAGTGGAACGCGCGCGATTGTTGAAACGCGATTGTTGAAATAAAATTGCTACAAACCCCTGAAAATTGCGCGTCGTTCGTCTCCCGTATTCGGGACTCTGCGTACTATACAAAATACGGAAAGTTATTGGACGGTCAAACTCCCATAGGTTACGGCAGTAGGTGTTTAATAAATATATATTTATATATATATATATATATATATATATATATATATATATATATATATATATATATATATATATATATATATATATATATATATATATATATATATATATATATATATATATATATATATATAACACAAACTACTTCAAGTGCACAGTAATAATTTCATTTCAGATAAAGGTATTCCTAGTTCCACACTCTCCATTATATGTTTGGGACGTACCATATATTTCTAGGTGGTATTTCCAGTTGTACACGTTTTGTTGGCGACATTTTGAAATCAACTTAGAGCGTTTGTTAAGCAGCGTAGATTTATCATCATTGGTAATTTGTAGGTTTTCTGGGATGCAAAAATTGCATCGCTTTATAACAACTTGATGGTTTGTCAATAACTGATCACGAGACATCTTAAACCTGGTTCTTGTCTTTTAAAGACAAAATAAACTTTGACAATTACGTGCTTGTTTCTTATCGTTTGCTACGGTAAGATTGCACGTGATTAGCGAAGCGCGTCTTTAAAATGCTATCAGTGTGGCAGATGTAGGCCTTGTAAACAACGCCTTTGACTTGACTATCATCTTTCAACGGGCATGCACAAAATGCATTTTAAATATAATTGATAGTGTGCAAGGAGCGATTATAGAATTAGTGTTATAAAAGGAAAGTGGCTTCACTCAATACCCACTTCGTCTTGTATGTGCTTTGGTGTGTTTCAGTGTCTGAGTTGTGTTTTGGCTGTTAGTGTGAAAATTAACAAACGAGTCGTTAATTTTAAAGTAAGCCATGGCGAGACGTTGGCGTAGTCGAGTGTGTCTTAGACAACCGTGACTTGTTGACCCCACGTTTCGAAACCAGTTCGGTCTCTTCCTCAGTCGCCTATGTATATCTCTTTCTTATTTTTATATATAATTGTGTCTATGATGTTGATCTCTTGTTTTCTAGCAGGGAAACTAGAATACTATGTTTGGATCGTTTTGTGTATATTTGTTTCTTGCCTCGATCCAAATGCCGTGGGCTTTGGCTTGTATCAGTATATCGCTAATGTTTGGATTTCTTTTGTATGCGATGATTGTTTTTTTTTTTTTTTTTTTTTGATTTTTTGTCTATGTGTTCCTAGTTTTCGCATATTGCTGCTTTTTATAGCTTGTGTTCTTATATATAGTGTTGCTATAGTTTTCGTTGTGAAGAGTAGTGTTTTCTTGTTGGCTCCCTGTGTTGAAATTAAAATAATTTAACTCGTTAACACGACATTACAAGGTAGGTCACTATAAAAGTAGTAAACATGTATAATTTAGGAAGCATGGGGATTTAGCTCAGGTGCAGCCAACGAACAATGCACTTTTAAAGGGGTCCTTACTATGATAAGATATATTGTACATGACAAGTAATGTGAACTGACTAATTTTAAGTCAAGAGGGTAATTAATTAGCTGTTCATAATTTGCCCTCCCACTGAAAATTTTTCGACTTACCCTGCCGCACTCAAACTTCATTTTTGCCTGTTTCCCCTCCCCACTATGAATGTTTGGAGCTCCCCTGCCCTGTGGTGAAAAAAACTTGCTGATTTCCCCTGCCGTGGAAATAATTCCCCTCAAAATTTTGTCATTCCATTTCCCCTGCAGACATGAAGCTACCCTACCCTGTGATGAAAAAAAACTGTCGATTTGATTTCCACTGCCCTGAGAAAAAAATTCCCCTGAAAATTAACATTCTCATGCAGACACATACTGCAGTGGCCTTGTATTTGGTTTCCATCTCGCAGTACATAGAGTGAGATGTGGGATCAATCGATAGGCTAAGTAGTCTGGGTAACCTTTAAAAGGTATAAGTACTTGCACTGTGTCCCCATCCCCGGAAACACCATGGCTGAAATTCCCCTGTCCCCGTTTTAAAAGTAGCTTCCCCTCTCCTCGTTTTTCGCCAAGCCCTGTCCCCAAGACAATCAACCAATATCTGCCCTGCCCGACAAAAAAACTAAAATTTGCTCCCCTGCCACCTAAAAATATGTCCCCTGCCCTAGCAAAATTAAAATTTCCCCTGCCCTCAAAAATTGCTTCCGGAATAGCTTTTTCGATGAATAGCTCCGTTGGCTGCACCTGTTGGCTGAGCGGTTTTGACTGTTGCGTCTTCATAGGTGCAGTGACCGGGCTTTCCCAAAGAAGCAGGTCTTTAGTCAAGATTGGAAAACTTCAGTACTTGATGCGGAATGAATATACTGATTAGGAAGTCTATTCCACAAGGAAACAGCGACCTTCATCTGTGCAGTCGCAACGCTTGTTGTTTTTCCCGGACGAATATGGATTGCAACGGGAAAACTCAGAGTCATGCAATGAACGAAGAGTTTTTC
The DNA here is from genome assembly GCF_041260155.1 of Ptychodera flava. Classification (NCBI taxonomy): domain Eukaryota; kingdom Metazoa; phylum Hemichordata; class Enteropneusta; family Ptychoderidae; genus Ptychodera; species Ptychodera flava. Next base: position 31,740,683 of record NC_091930.1, read on the forward strand.
TTTCAGTCGCAACGTACGAAAGCTATGGCTGCTGCTACAGCGACATATATGAAAGAACGATCATAATAGAATTTGAGTCTTGTTTGTCAACTTTTGAGACCTTCGTCACTTGAACGAAGCGATATGAATTCTGGTTTATGGAATCGAAAACTGTAGTGTTTACACAGACCCTCATAACAAGACTTGTTTATGATAGTGTAATACTCTCAGTAAAATTGTCTCGGGTTTTATGGAGGAGAATGGAGACAATTGAGACATGATTCTTAAATTGGCCGGCAATGTTGACGTGAGTTTCGTACATCCTCCCTGTGTTCCCGGCATAACTTTGGCTAGCCGGCATGCGAACATTTTTTTCTGTTTGTCTGTGATTTAATATAGTGAACAGGTCAGCATATCAAAATTAGACTACAGTATTGTGGGTGAGCCACAACGGAAGGGGGTTCGTTTCACAGCAATGAGTGGGTGACGATACAAGACAATGACACCTAGCTGCTAAACTTACTGGGACGCACGTTTATTGACTGCAGTACTGTTACATGACATACATGTGCACGCTCTCACACTCGCTTCCCAAAAATACATGACATGCGTGTTTAGGCTTGGTAGACAAAACAATTTTAGCGGGCTGCGTTGTGATTGGCTAGAATGGCCTGGTCCATAAAGGTTGTGTTTGTTTCCCACAGGAACATGTGTAATACTAGAACACAACTGGTTTGAACTTGAAATAACTGAATAACAATGTAAACAACAATAATAACATATTGCAATAAAATATAGATCAATAATGTAATTCACGACAAGTATATATAAAGTGGACCACGTATATATCTCACATGGATATACTAGGCCTACATTAGATAGATAAAAAAAAAAAAAAAAACAGTAATCGCCGGCTACGTACAAAGCTGGGATCGAGGTTGAGGCCGGGGTACGGGCGGAGCGAATCCTTGTCACCGGGAACGCTAGCGCTCACAGACAGGGAAATCATTCATTTTTTTTTCAGTGTTAAGTCCCGTCGGCCGCAAAGTTCTGCACCTCTGAATGCTGGACCCTTGTCAACAGTAACGGAGAAATATCATTTTAGTAGTCATTCAAGTCACTTGAACTAGACCATTGATAAATGTCGCACCGTCGTACCGATCGACACGTTCGCAAGCGTATCATTCGTCGCTGATGTGTAATCCATACCATTCAATGTCAGCTTAGAGCGTATGGACATAAGAGTGCAGATAAATACTTAAAGACCTAAGTGTAGAATTCGGGCACAGGCGGCGCAAACACTATTGATAAGCTTATTATTGAGTTTTTTTTCACAGTTTTCTCTATCAATTCCTCTCCTTTTCTTCGTACAGTCCCTCTATGGATAGAGGGACTGTGTCTTCATGCTCTGACTGATCGGAGTAAATAAAATAAATGGTTATATAACCTAACCTAGCCTCTTGACTCTTTATTCATTTTACACCCAATATACAAGGACGCTTATCTCTCATATACACATCTTGTAATTAATTAGTCAACACAACTAATTATGCTAATCCGTGGACTTACCAAGGGTTGGTTAACATTAGAAAGATAGAGATGTAAATGAAAAAGAAGTCCTAGTAACCTTTCCTATCTTTCGCGATGTTGACCAACCCACAAAATCCCTGATAAATCCACGATCAGTCCGAGCATGAAGAAAAGGAGAGGAACCGATAGAGAAAACTGAGAAAAACTCAATAATAAGCTTATTGATAGTGTGTTGGCCACCTGTGATTCGGGATGACATGGAGATAATTCGTTTGCGTCCCCGCCAGCCTGATCCATTCTTGAAGTTTTATCGCCCTCGTTCACGCTGAATATTCATAGGCGTGGTGCACGTGGTTATCCGGTTCTCGGAGCCTGAACCCGATAGCCACCACGTCAAAATTTGTATGAGCGAAAGCTGGAATGAAGATTTCATGTATTGTATTTGTTTTAGTAACTCGCCGCTCTCGCATTAATCGACGTGATACTGCAAAGCTACTGTCCTTGTTTTTAGGGGCCAAATATACTTCGATAATTCAGTCTCAAACTTTCGTTACCACATTAAAATTAAGTATGATGAGTAAAGCGAGTCCTGAAAAAGAGTGCTCGATGCTTCATTCAAAGCATAATGAAAAAAAATAATAAAAATGACATCAAGTTCAAAGCAATGTTATTTTTTATTAAAATTTTAAGCGTCCTACATCATCAGACAAAAGTTGAAGGATTCATAGCTCTACACTTTCAATTACATCTTTGGGACATACCATTCTGATGTATTGCTGTTCAAAAACAGAATGATCAGAAAGAATAGAATGGTATGTCCCAACTATCTAAATAATAGTCTGGAGCTAAGAATACATACACACCACACACACACACACATAATATATATATATATATATATATATATATATAATATATATATATATATATATATATATTATATGCCAAATCACAAACTTTTTGCAGGATGTGCCTACTATTGCTTTGGTGTTAAATATAGTAACGGAAGCGATATAGCTGTAAAGGACATTGGCCATACAGCCGTGTTATTTATTCTGCAGCCTGATAATGGTATTTCACGTCCCGTTGATGATATAAATACTTCCCGTATTTGCTAAATGGGTAATTTGGACACGTAAACGACCATTTGTCGCCGTTGCATCAACTGCAAAATATGTATAGATGGCATACAAAGGAAATTACAGAACCCATAAATAGGAAGAAACAATATTTAACTGACCACATGAGTTGCCCGGATAAAAATTATTATTAATTCCTAAAATGTTATGCAACATAACTTCACATGACGCAGTGGAATTAAGTGGTCATGAAAGATTAAATCCAGTTAGATGCCAGTACTGAAACAGCCATCTCATTCAAAACTTATATTCATTGAACTAATTCAGAAGTGTCTTTGGCTTAACCTTAAATTAGAGAGAGAGAGAGAGAGAGAGAGAGAGAGAGAGAGAGAGAGAGAGAGAGAGAGAGAGAGAGAGAGAGAGAGAGAGAGAGGAGAGAGAGAGAGAGAGAGAGGAGAGAGAGAGAGAGAGAGGAGAGAGGGGGGAGAGAGAGAGACAGAGAGAGACAGAGAGAGACAGACAGACAGACAGACAGACAGACAGACAGACGGACGAAAAGAGAGAGACAGAGAGAAAGAGACAGATCAGAGGAGAGAGGGGCGAGAGACAGATGAACTGAGACATGATCAGAGATGAACTGAGGCATGATAAACAAAATTTGCAGCCACCCAAAGAGATGTGTATAGAATGAGAGACAGAGGAACACGTTTCACAGTGCATGGCAAATCAAAATAGCAAGGAGTATATTTTACCACTTCAACAACTGTTTTAACAACTGATTTTCATATATTTTTACGTTGCAGCCCCATAAATAGTAGAGTACCGTACCTCTCTCAGGTAAAGTTGATATCATAGTCAGCGACAAGTACAACAAATTCAACATTTTTTTACAAAAATGGCGAGGGTCCTTTCTTCAAAAGATTGTCCTCGATATGGTCGCCGCGATCTGGAGGAAACGTTCGACGTTCAAGTCTAGGTGATCCAAGGTGACAGGAGTTCACCCAAGTCCATCCAAGTGGTGGAAGCCAAGTTAAAAGTATTTCGGCTTATGTGAATGCTAGACTACCTTTAAGGCGGTTTGAATAATGCCATCGAATTGGCTAGAGTAAGCTCATGTGGGTTTTATTTTCATTCTGACTCAGAAGGTTAATTTACAGCGAATGAAAACAACTGAAACTTTAAACCCACGCATGTAATTTCCTATGTCAAATAAAAAGAGTGTCGTCCACCTGGCATGCGTAGACTCATACTGATTTTCACATCACTGATGTTTTAAACTTGAAGCCTCTTGTCACTTAATATACATTTACACAAAGTAACGAAAATCCATTTGAAGTCAACGACAAAGAATTTAACAAAGCGTTACTAACTTAGCGACATACTGTCGGTAGAATAAACTGCTAGGGGTGCCCAATGTGTCAGTAGTAGATCACAGATAGACAGATAGACATAATGTGTATAGTTACAGTGAGGTTATGTCAAGTTGGTGACTGAAATTTATAACTCTCACGGTAATTAAAGCGATCGTTCCATTCCGACTTTGCCCCACACTGAAACTGAACGGGTTGGACCAGTCACACATATCTAATCCTAGTGTTCTCAATGTTTATCTCTTCAATATATCTATCGCACGCTTTGACACCTTTTCCCAGATTCTTGAACCAATTTTGTGATTGCTGGGATAAGTTTACAAGCCCGTTGAAAGATGACTGACAAGTCAAAGATGTATTTTACAAAGCCAAGGTATCAACGGGAGTCAATAAGAAGGTTTATATCGGTCTCTATAATATAAACTTCTACTCGCGGTCCGCTAATCACAGACAATCGTTCCGTAACAAAGAGTATGCAAACAGCACGGAATTGTCAAAGTTTATCTGGCCTTTAAAGACAAGGACCACGTATTTGACGTCTCGTCTTCAAGGCATCGAGTTTATATGAGAATATATAGCTAGATAATCTTTTAATCAGGCTGACAATTGCAGGATGCAACAGATATTATTATTACTCTGCATACTTTTGAAAATGTGAGCTGATAAAGTGGCTACAGAACCGTTCGAGATTATGACAGAATACGCTTAAAATATAGCTGCCATCTCTGATACAAACGGGGTTTTCTGAGCAATCTGTAAAGGTACGCAATTTATATTTCGAGGACTTCGGGCCAGATTCAGGGGATTGCAGTAATATATGGGGTTTTGTTGTTACAGCCAAACTATATGTTTGTTGACAGACACAAACAACGTCCGTGTTCATATTAAATGTGCAACGTCAAGTGTTTTGACAACCTACAATATTTTTGACACGGATCTACGAAAATACTCGAAAAAAGTTTTTGAATAGTGCAGCGAAGGAGTTTATAAAAAGACAGAGTTCAACACACGATGGCGTACGTAACCATGGACGCATGTGAAGGTTGCCAAGAAATGCAAATCTTTTTATAGGTTATAAAATACGTTCAGCACTTAATGAAGATCAACATTAGCCTTACGTTGTTCTGTTTTTTACTGTATTTTTCTACTGTAGACATCTTCAACCTGATAAGGTCCTACTTTTAGGACGAAACGTTGTGTCAAAATTACCAACAGAATAAACAGAAAATATACAAATAGATCAGTGGACGTGTTCAAATTTGTTCATCCGCTATTACCAAACCACGCTACGAACAAGACTGGGAGCTATCTGTACTGTATCAGATGTAAATTTTTAAAAGTAAATTTTCGACATTTTTCCAAGTCGAGGTATTGTATGTATGTATGTATGTATGTATGTATGTATGTATGTATGTATGTATGTATGTATGTATGTATGTATGTATGTATGTATGTATGTATGTATGTATGTATGTATGTATGTATGTATGTATGTATGTATCACAGAGTAATATCATAGACAGAGTGGCAACACTTGCAGGCCTTTTGTTCCATGGTCGTCTCGGTAGACTATTGGCTTTTCATATTAAAATGAGCTTAAAAGGTGTTAAACTTTTTGGAGGCTTGGTTTGTGGGTGATAATTACACGAGATTATGCGAAACATACAACGAGATGGCATCGTACTGCCAGTCGCGTAGCAACCATAGTTACTTTGTGAGCTCATAGGCCAGAAACACTGCCTCACGCCAATCAAAACATAACACGCCAGCAGTTTCATAAACATGTCCTTTCTTGGCGCACGTGTAAAAGACGGTATGACTGACCGTAAACCATTGAGTAAACCAGACAGTATCGATAAAAGACTTTCAAATTTGGTTCAAACACACTCATTATATATTCATAAAAATATGAGAGGAATTTTTTAAAACGGTAAAACCCACTTTCCTGAAGCTCGGAACACTCCCGTTTTCGCCAGCACATCAATTTCGATCAGCACCACACGACAACAACAACACAAGCTTTGTCGAACATACTTTCGCTTAACAATTGGTGAAAATCCGAAAATTACCGAAGGGTGCATGGTCGGCACTCTTCGGAAAAGAGAGCCAAGAGCTTCGTGAGGCGAGGCAAACATGGATTGCTTACGTAACCGCTTCACGCCTTAAACAATAGCTGTTGCCACTCTGTCTATGATATAACTCTGTGTATGTATGTATGTATGTATGTATGTATGTATGTATGTATGTATGTATGTATGTATGTATGTATGTATGTATGTATGTATGTATGTATGTATGTATGTATGTATGTATGTATGTATGTATGTATGTATGTATGTATGTGTGTGTGTGTGTGTATGTATGTATGTATGTATGTATGTATGTATGTATGTATGTATGTATGTATGATTGATGACAAACTCGGATATTTTGTAGCGAGAGGTCAATTGCAACTCCTGCAGTGTGAAAGTTTGTTATCTACTTACTATCCAGCAAGTTACAGCAAATCGTGTAAAATCTGTAATCACCCCCTGAAACTGTTTCGCATGTTTTAAACGGATGCACTAAATTTAAGCAATTATACCAGCTCAGACATAACAGAGTAGTTGATTTACTTTATCAGAAGATGTCAGAATGTAATCAAAACAAAGAATTATTTAAAGAAAAAGTACTAACTTATAAGCTGTTCAAAGATAATGTTGAGCAAAAATTTCAACATCCAACACAAGGCCAGACATAGTTGTCATTGACAAAGCAAATAGGGAAGCAACGTTCGTAGAAATAGCTGTCCCCTTTGATGCACATGTCTCAAGCTGTTTCCAGGCAAAGTTTGATAAATATTATCCTCTTTCGCTAGAAATCAATAGCTTGGGATTTTGCTCCGAGATCATCATACTAATTATAGGTATCCTCGGTAACGGTCATCAGAAAGTGATAACAGGTCTCATTAAAACTTGGTTAAGTAGAAATGATGCCAAATTCATTACTAAATTTTGCAGTCTGACTGCCATTATGGGTTCTAACAAATCTGGAGATTAAGGTGCAGGAAATACTGTATGTAGGGTTTCCGTTTCGATTGAACAGAGTTCGCTGTTCACGTTCATGTTGAACATTTTGCACATTTTCCAAGGAGGTGTAGTGTGTTCAACTAATGTTAGTGTAATGCTACATCTGTACATTGTATATGTATTTTTGGAAATAAATAGGAATTGATGTGTATTCTACATGTATGAATGAATACACTATATGCGTGCGCGTATGATTACATGTCTGTATACGTATGCATACATATTTATGGCTAATTTATGTTCATATATATTGAAAATCTCTCTCTATGTACATTTTCCATCTGTTCTATCTCTGAAATAAGCGTGACAGTGTAGATTTTTGTTTTTACATTTGGCGCTTCGTATGTGTTATTTATTCTGAAGCTTGAAATTTGCGTTTTCAATTTTACTTCCCGTAATGATATGATATGAATACTTCCCGTACACGGCTAAATAGGTAAGTTGGACACTTACACGACCATTTACCACCGTGACATCAACTTTATAGTATGCATTGATGGCAGATACGGGAAATTCAAAGAACCCATAAATAGGAGGAAACAATATTTTAAATGACCAGATAAGTTGCATATATATTATATTATTAAATCTTTCAACACTCTGCAATATAACTTTACATGGCCAAGTGAAATAAAATTGACATGAGAAAAGTAATTGAGCTGGTTGCCTATACAGGGACAGCCATCTCATTTATATTGTAATGGACAAATTCAAATGCAGCTGAGGGCTTGTACTTGGGCTTAGGACGAAACCTATAGCCCGCACGGGCATATGTTGTTTTTTTTTATTAATGATGACATAGTCCCCATTGCTGGCTGTAATTGATATTAGATAGATAGATACAGACAGACAGACAGACAGACAGACAGACAGACAGACAGACAAACAGACAGACAGACACACACACAGACAGACAGAGACAGATAGAGTGACAGAGAAGGGACAGACAGACAGACATATACACAGAGACTGAGGAATACATGTACAAAGTGCATGGCCAATCAATATGGCAAGAATTTCAAAGTATATTGTACAACTTTAACTGACTATGCAGTCAGCATAACTTGTAAAGTACCGTACCTCTCTCGGGCAAAGTTGACAACGTAGTCAGGCACAGGAACATTAACCTCCACATTTTTTCAAAAATGACGTTGATCCCTTTCTTCAAAATATTGCCATCGATATGGTCGACGAGATCAGGAGGAAACAAACGTTCGACGTTCAAGCTACCGACGGTAATGGAAACTAAATTTAAAAGTATTATGGTTTACATATATGCTAGACTACCCTTTGAAGCGGGTTGAATAGTGCCATCGGATTGGCTAGAGTACGCCCGTGTGTGTTTTTTCTTTCTGACCCGGAAGATTAATGGACCGCAAAAATATGAAGCTGTAACCCACGCGTATAGCAAATGAAAATAGTGTCGTCAACCTGGCATTCGTAAAATCATGCTGATTTTCACATCGCAGACGTTTAAAACACTTGAAGCCACTTATTTTTTTTATAAATTTGCACAAACTGTTTGACGTCAACAACAAAGAATTAAACAAAGCATTCACTAATTTCGCTACAAAACTGGTACGTTTGTCGGTAGAACACTCTGCTGGTGGGTAGTCAATTTGTCAGTAGTGCGTCACAGAGAGTTTGCATGAACACAACAAACTTCCCCAACTGAGCTTCTGCTCTTGTTTCGTCGTGTATAGTTGCAGTGGAGGTTATACCAAGTCGGGAACTGGAATTTATGACTATATTAAAGTGATCGGCCTATATTTTGCGAAATAACAATAAAGTACAATTAGTTTTTATGACCCGATGGCAAGTCATGCTCTTACTGAGAAAACAATTATTGATTGTACTCTTTAAGAGGAGAGATTCTCACCACCAAGCAGTCAGAGGAGAAATTTGGATAATTGCTACTATCCTCAGGGAAACTCGAAGTTTTCACCAGTCATCATCGAGACATGCAATGCCTAAAACCGGTGTCCGAAACCTGCGACTATATTTAAATGAAAATATATTGACCTCCATACACAGATTCACCCTACAAAACCGTCTCATGCACAAAAACAACGAAGATTACATCAACAGAAACTACGTCACACGTTTCCCTCTTCCTATTCTGATAAGTGAGATAATATTACATTTTATGTTTAAAGACTTCCTCATCTTTGACACTTGTGTATTTGTTTTAAAGATAAATTTATGACCTCGTCCCACGCTGTACTGTGGATTTCGTTAGGAGATGTTCATACCACGCTGTACCTATGGATTCTGTTAGGAGATGTACTGTGTGGGTGGACGTGTGATTTCGCCATTTGTGTTGGAACAGTGTATTATATATGGTTTGTCTGCCGTTGAGATAAATACTATATTAGATATAGCAAATATAGTATTTGTACATCATAGGTAAAAAGTAAATTGCCAATTTCTGGAATTCAAAAAAAATCGTGTATCTGACTTGGAAAAAAGAACGATGCATAATCGGACACATGTGTCTAGGCCTGCATAATATTCGCCTGGTAGCGTCTTTGCTTTATACTGAGGTCGTTGACCCGATGATATAATTCAAATGAGCAGCATGACTGAATATTGACCCGTCCACTGTTACGTGGACGTTTACACTTTACCTTGGTATTGAAAAGTTGGCAGTGGTAACAATTTACCGATTGACACTTACAGGCTGAGTCATGTTTGTGTTCGATGTACGTTTATGGATGCGATTACAACTTATCGCTTAGCATGGACGGAAGCAGGTGGGGGAATGAGTGCCTCTTCAACAGGACACTGAGAGTTTAAAGTACATCTAATTCGAGTGCTATCAAAACTTAGTCAATGCTAAACCAGCCCGTTTACTTGCTTCCCTCTGACGGAGGCAAAAATATTACCTGTAATGAAATGTACCTGTTTTCTCCAACTCAGATCGTAAACTATTTTATTGCCGTTACATTGCCGATTCAAATACGTAAAAGAGGGTCACATTCATCAAAATGAAGACTTGCAAGGTATACACCGGGTAATGGGCATTACAACATTTCTCAGTGCATTTTATTTTAAGTGTAGAATCAATAGAGTTCGTTATGTTCCTGGAATGTATTCGAAGAATCATCCATTTTCAAGATGCTGGAATGTGAGCTTCATGAAGTACGATACCCATTATTTCTCGGTCAGTAACTTCGAGTTAAAATTGTGCGGTTCTTGCAGCTCAAATTAGCGACGGCAAATGCCAATACTTATACATAGTTGTAACGGTTAGATAGGCTATTCCCACCTACCCATCCACTCACTTGGTTGCATTTGAAGCCTCTTGTGCAGGCAATTTTGTCCAAATACTTCTGAGTAAAATGTTGCGAACTGTACCGGCTCTTCCCGGAGCACAAATATGTAAAACCCACACATCGTGCTTGAGTAGATAGGATGGCTTGCGATTTTCTATGAAAAACTTCCACGGCGCGTCACACTGCAATATCGGAATAAGGCCGGCATCATACTACAATTTGGCTTTCCAGCGCCAAATCTAGATTACTACCTCTAGATTTTAAAACTAGTTTACAGTGACACAACTTAATCGACGTCGACGTCGCCATCTATCAAAGTCACTAGTCTACCCTTGATCAATATGCTTCCTTGATACACCCATAATCTTATCACCGATAAGATTATGGGATAGCTCCGCCTAGAAAATTTCATTCTGGGCTTTAAAAGAAAAGAGTTCCGCATATCTTTTTCATCGGTGAAATACTTTTCGTTTACATCCATTTAAACAAAATAGGCAACGGGGGAGAGAGAGAGAGAGAGAGAGAGAGAGAGAGAGAGAGAGAGAGAGAGAGAGAGAGAGAGAGAGAGAGAGAGAGAAAGAGAAAGAGAGAGGAGAGAGAGAGAGAGAGAGAGAGAGAGAGAGAGAGAGAGAGAGAGAGAGAGAGAGACAGACAGACAGACAGACAGACAGACAGACAGACAGACAGACAGACAGACAGACAGACAGACCGACCGACCGACCGACAGACCGACAGACAGACAGACAGACAGACAGACAGACAGACAGACAGACAGACAGACAGACAGACAGACAGACACAGATACACACGGATACACAGAAACTGTTTTGTTCATTTGTTAACTCAAACTACACGGGGACGTCACATAATGTACTTACTTGTATTTACAGGTCTGGCAAAAACTGTGTATAAATTGAATGTACTGTCGATCTGCACCGTATGATCTGTCGGTAAATCTTTGCAAATGCATGTCACTAGGACAGCGAACCTGTGTGAAATAGACAGACGGACACAGACAGACCGACAGACAGACAGACAGACAGACAGACAGACAGACAGACAAACATGGTAAAGGGAAAGATTTAAAAGATGAAGAGAGGAAGAAGACCATTTTATTCCTATGACGATGGCGTAACGTTAAGCTTTACCATGTTGTTTAAAATGAAAATTTGTTGGGTTCACCGTAAGAAGACAAAATAGAGAACGTAATGTGGGACAATATAGACGAACATGTGTTTCCCACTAGTGCAACAATTTTATAAAGTATCAATGCAATCTGAAAAGGACTGAACAATAATTCTCAAAACAACATAAAGTACTCACCGATTTTGTAAAAATTACTACATTAAGTTAATGAATTATGATGCTAAGAGGAAGAACAAGATAATAGACTACTACTGTTTTAGTAACATGGTCATGACACAGTGGGGATATCTACCCGACATTATTTTCCCAAATACAGCGCGGATTCTTGTTTTGTCACAAATAATCGCAAAGAAATCCCTGCAAAGCAGTGGTTTTCCTATATTTTAACAAACAAGTGTTTCATTGTTGGATCGAAACCAGGAATAAACAACACTGACCCCTATATATGTTAATGGTTTACGATGAAATGTGAGAAAAGGAACAAACAGCGGCTTTGGTTATGGGTTTGTTATTCTGTATTTCATCATTACACAAAGTTTGGCAAATTATGCGAACGATATAGCAGTCCATTAGTTTACAAAATGTAGAATACGCATCATTATACATACAGTTGCGGTATCTGTGGACGGGGAGTACAGAAACATGAACCCGGAGTCTAACATAACTTTGTTGAAGTTAAAGAAAGCTGCAATGGATTCATTCACGTCACTTGTTAAATAATAGCGCCCTAACATTTTCGATTATGGAGGCGACGGGAAATGCCTTTCATATAATGTTTAAGTCATGTTTTGTCAAGTTTGTGTCCCTATTCACTGGTTTCACAAACATGGCCCAATAACTTATTGAGCCATAGTACGATAATCTTATGTCACTTCATTCTTAAACTCCGGCTGGCAAAGCCGCGGTATCGGGATTAACTGAGGTGTTAAGAAGATTATGAGGCGTTTCTGTCTTTTGTCATTTTTGAAAATGGCAATCATTATGTAAATATGTTGCTATATTTTTTGATTAAATCAGCACTGGTGTTTAAACACGGCGGGCTCTTTTTCTACGGTATATATATATATATATATATATATATATATATATATATATATATATATATTATATATATATTATATATATATATATATATATATATATATATATATAAATTTCCGTGTATGAAAATATCAGATAAACACCACAACCCTCCGTTACTATTGGCAATAAGGCATCGTCCAATTCTAAAATAGAACCAGGAACATCAGAAGTAAAGATACACGTTAAGACCACTCATTGTTTTTCCTTCGAGATCTGTTTACATCAGACTTCGCATTTGTCATCGATTGCCAGGATTGCCAACTGACCTCAGTAAATATTCTTGGCCTTTCGCCCAGAGGTCCATATATCCATCTTTCAAGAATTTGACTTTGTTGTGTGTACGGTGCTCTACTGCCTGTTCTGTGCTGTTTTGTGTCCATGTTTAAACTAGCGTATTACGAATTTTGACCTAGTGTTATGGATTACGGATAGGTATGATTATGATTATTTTATCGCTATTAGACAGCAAAATATGTTTACTAATCACGTATGTTCATTGATGGAAGAGTGTGGAAACGAGATACTGTACCTTTGGATTCATATATGCATCTCAAAAGGTCTGATGACAATCGTTATTATTCCACCTAACACCAGGTGGCGCTTTTTGCAAGAAAACAATATTATATACAAGTGGGAAATGATATAAAACCCCCTCCACCATACGCCATTTTGAATGAAGATACAGGTAGGTAATCCTGAATAGTCTAGAGCTTAATACATACACAGCGTTGACAAATAGCTCATTTTTAAATGTCAGACCAAGTGATAAAACCAAATCTACTCCTGATATTTCGAGCGCAGAAGCAATTACAATATGTATGTATCAGGTCTAGCGTGGACACCAAGGGATATCACGAACACTGAAGAATTGCAACGACCTTTCAACAAGTCACGACGTATCAGCAGAAATCAAATAAATAAGGGTATAAATCTACGCGCACTTCTCTTCAACTCTGACAAAATCTACCGCTCGGAGACTCAGAATGATATCACTAATATTTCAAATCAACAGCGTAGACGCTATTTTCTTATGATTTGCGTTGCAAAGTCTCTTGAACACATTTACAATACAACTTACGTATACAATGGACAGGTACTGCTTCAACGTTTTCGAAATTTACGGATAATTGCAGTCGTGAATGTGACTTCAGCCGAACTACGTCGTTACCAAACAAAGAGTAGATTCATTTGACAAAATCAAGCAATTTCTTGTAGAGTAATGTGTGTATAAATTTCTTCAAGTGTTGTTTGTCCAATTCAGGTTTGAACAATGGAATTGATGTAAAGTTGCATCATAATTTTGGCTGTTACGACAATGAAACTTACAGGTGAGTGATTTTTTATTGCTCTAAATAAACATCGTCAGGTTTTGTGTTGGCTATTATGAATTTGAGTAGTTCTTCTTCTCTGTCAGTTTTCATATCATATTAATTTCTGTTCAGAGTCAATATCGTTTTCCGAGCGTCCAATCGACACCGTAGCGATTATCAACCAGGACACGCAAATGAATTGCTCATTTCACAACAGGACGAATGAATCCTTGGAGTGGTGTCTCATATTGCCGGTATTTACATATATTGCAAGAGATGGCCACATTTTTGATGAAAGCAAACACGAGCTCGTCGGTGACTATGAGACCGGTGAATACAGCTTGAAGATTCTCAGTACAGACAGTGCAGATGAAGGAACATACCAGTGCATTGCTATTGCTCAGACTGTAATATCGTCGTATGCTGAATTGATTGTTATAGGTAAACATTTATTTGTGATATATGCAAGTAATATTCGTGTTCATTCCTTCCCGGGTTAAAGCGGATTGTTATACATTTGAAGAAGTTTCCGACAAGATTTATCACCTATGTATTTCTTCATTGTATGGTCTTGTTTTACATGTTTTTTATTTGTTTTGTATTATTCAGAAAATAATCCAACATGTACAGTAACCCCTGGAATGTTGGTCAAGGAAAATGAAGAGGTAACTTTCACATGTCATGTTGATAAAGGTGTTCCACCTGGTGAACTAGCATGGCTTATGAATGGTGACGTCATGTCGGTAGAAAAGAATGACGCATCGCACACATGGAAATACAACTTCACACGACATTACCAAGCCTCAGAGATTACCTGTAAATTGAAATATGTTACGCTATCTCAGCCAGAACTGTCTTGTCATGAAGTTATTACGATTGAGGTTCAATGTAAGTATTTACCGAGTAAAACTTAAGTATTCGTTTATATCCTAGGAAAATAATGTTCCGCGACTCCCGATGATGTTGAAGCATCACATACATACAGCGAGTTTAATGCAATGGTTTGCACTGGACAGTTGGTAATATAAAGGGAACTAGACGTATTGTCTAAATTGAACAGTTGCCAACATTGTCAGGTGGAATTATGGTCTTGCCTCAAACAAAGAACTCAACGTGTATTTTACTGGATCTGACCTCATCGTCCCAACATAAAGTGGCGCACCTATAAATGTTTTTTTTTCACCGGGGGAGCTTGGAGCAACATGGGTAATTGATTGCAAATTGTATCCCGGCAGTGGGAAATTTGATCGCTGAGGTATGCGCGACAGCGGGAATTTTACAATGTTTCAAAACAGTAATTTTATGTTTTGTGACATTGTACATCCAACACAGCCACTAGGACTTTTACTTCATTTTTAGCCTAAGTGTAGGGAAATTGTCATGGGGAAAAAAAGGTCAAATTACCCTACGCCTGTTAGTCCCGCACTCTATCCCACATAAAACATTGTTAGGTGCATAAATTGTGAGATTTTCAGTGGCCGTATCGTTCGTTAGTTAAACCTTTGACACCCGACCTTTCGTTTCACGATTTATTTCAGTTCCCCCTTCTGTGGGAGGAACACTTGACCTTTGGTTTAACCATTTTTTTCAGTCCCCCCTTCTGGTGGCAGTGCCACCAAATCCGAAAACTTGGAAAAAGCGTTAACTCAGATACCATGCAATTGACGCAAACCCTTCTGATGTCGACTATACGTGGTATCTAGCCAACGGTGAAATTTTCAGCAGCGCGACAATTGAATTACCCAACGTAACACGGGATTTACACGGCGACCAGTCTTGCACTGCAAATAACACATACCACGACGGAACATACGGCAGGGGCAGTAATGTGACATTCCTTGACGTGCAGTGTATGTACAGTTAATCACGAGGCATACAACACATTTTTATAGTCATTGTCGCAACATAATTGTTCAGTACCATTTCTGCTACCATTTGTTTATACACAAATAGTACGATCATGAGATCTTCAAAAGGGACAATATTGTTAATTGGAAAAAGATGCGTTTGTTTTTCTTCTCTGCAAAATACGTTTAAATAAAAAATATTAGCCTTCTGTATGATATACATAATGTTCCTGTCAAGTTACCCATTAAACATAATTCACAACTAGGATGACTTCGAAAACATGATTTTGAAAGCGGAATAAGGAACTATTTTTTAAAACAACAAAATTGATGGGAATGTACATGCAAACTTTTCCTCCCACAGAAACGGGCCAGATCGGGGTTGTAACACATCCACTAATACTACTGTTCTCGATGTTTATCTATAAATGTTAGATCGGCCCGATGAATGAAACCTTTCACGAAAGGCGTACAAGGTTGGCCGTTCTCGCTATTTGTATAGACCGCTAGGCCTATGTACCGGTCCCCGGGGGGGTAACTCCATGGATAATAGTACGGGGGGGGGGGGGGCTCTGCACGAACATGGAAACCCAAACTTGTGATACCAGTTTTGAGCAAAAAACCTACCCTTTCTGATACCTAGTTGTGGAAACGCAGCTATCTCTTGCGGGGTAGCGTGAGTTGCTATGTGAGTGGCGGGGTTGACCTTTGACCCGCATAGCAACTCACGCTACCCCGGCCCCGCCAACAGATAGCTGCGTTTCCACAGCTATCTGATACCATACAATACCATACGTATACAGATACGACTCACTCGCCTTGCGTAACAGGGGTACCAACAGTCAAACCGACAGATCGGAAATATTGATGGTAGTACCGATCAGGTGTTAATTTTCGACATCTTGTTGCCTAGCAATAGGTTCTAAACTACAAAAAATTATACTACAATAAGTTTTGTTTGAGACGACAAAAGCAAGTTCTGAGGTAGAGGCTCTTGATAAAGGAAAATAAGCGAACGCTGCTGATCCATACATCGGCTATTAAAGGGGAAATTTACCCTGAAAATGAATTTTGGAATATTAAACTGATATTGTCATTGAAAGGCTTTCGAGTCGATTTTATTCACTTTCACTCACTGGCAAACAACAAACAGCGGTGTACTAAAATACCGGAAGTGACGTCGTAAACTTGGTCATTGAAGCAGTCGACGTGTGCAACTGCAAGCTTTTTCACTTACAGTGTATAGAATGGCTACAGAATATAGGGGCCAAGCACTCGGTGTCGATGTTTAAGTCGAGCAGAAATAAAGTTTTCTGCGAATACAACTTTGAGAAGGGCTGTATTTAGCGAAAGTTGCAAGTCCAGCTACTGAACTACAAGCCTAACAGAAAACTGATCGGGGCATATCCACTATCCAGCCCTAAGTGCTTTGCTTGTACATATGGGACTGTGCGTACGCTCAGGCACTAGAAACGGAACGCTGTAGACAAGACCGCTGGTTCTAGACTAATCATGGCTACATCAGGGTGTTCTGTAACACATTAAAAATGCTGGCACTTTGAGAATTAATGTCTATCTCTTTACAGCATTGGCATTACTTCAGTGTTTGCATGATTTCACAGCGATCGGGTTGACAATGACAGGCATGATTGATCGCCGAGAGTAATTTGAACTTCGTCATCGGAGCTAAAATAGTCACTTTTCGAATTCGAGTCGCCGAAACTTTCTGACGATGTCAGTCTTGGATCATCGATTGCTCGTTCAGGTTTGAAGTTATTACCGATTATCTTCGCCATTATGATTTTCAGTCAAGCGCTGACGTATGCGTATCGCGTACGCGTACTCCCCTTGGCGAAGAAGAGCTTGGTTATAAGTTAGTCTGGTTCCCTGCCCCCTTTCTACGAAAAGGGTCAGGTATGCGCCATTCTATTCACGGCACTGATTGGACGACATTATGGAACATGTCGATTGGCTAAGGGGAGCACCTGCGTCTGCTGCGTCCGCTGCAGTGTTATATGTTGTTTCAAATTTCAAAAACAAACAAAAAACTAACTCGATTCTGTCATTCGGATGAAGTACGTTCTTTCACAAATATATCAGCTCGTACGACGTTTTGCATAATGAAACAGATTGATTTTTGAAGACTTGTGTAATGTTCATGTAACTGCCCCTCCTACTTTGTTGCTGAGTTACTGTCAAGGGCGCAGTCATTTCGAACATTCCAGCCTGACACCACGCGCATCCGCCATTTAGCCCAAAATCTGGGCAAAATGGCTGCTGCATACCTGACCCTTTTCGTGAGTGTAGCGCAGCCAACGGTAGAAAGGGGGCAGGGAACCAGACTAGGTTATAAGTGACCTCGCTTTGAACCCGCTGTGACTAGCAAGCTTGATACGTCACTTCCGGTTTTCTTGCGTTCAGCTTGTGGCCACTGCGCTAATACGCGCAAGTGAAAGTGAATGAAACCAACGCTATTTTGTTTATTTTTTCACTAAATAACGACCTGATTACCTAAGAAAGTCTGGGTAAATTTCCCCTTTAAATAACGTTAGGTGTTGTGTTGTTTCATGTTTTTAGTATGGTCTGATTTAGTAGTATACTTGATCAGTGGCTTTTTGTATTCATGTTTTTACTGTACCTTGTGTATGGAGGGATTGCAATGCTGTGTATTAGGCTGTGTGTCAGCTATTTAGTGCTAGAAATTAGCCATGGCGCAACGAAGACGGATTGTTATGTCTGGACACTGTGATCCTTTGACACCTTCGTTTCCGAACCCTTAGTAGTTCCTTTATCAGTTGTTTGAGTTTGTGTGACATATAGTTCATGTTTGATCGCTGTGTTCTTCTGCAAGTATAGTTAGAACACGGTCCTTCGGTTAGAATGTCTATTATGTTTCAAATTATTTAGGCCTGCCACTGCATCGTAGGTGTTCATTGGTTGTAAAGTCTTACCCTCACTAATATATCTTTATGATTTTGGATAGCGATAATTTGTTTGTTTTTTTATCATCGTTTGACATATTTAATATCATAAATAGTAAAATTAGTAACTCGGCTCCACACATAGGCTATTGAAGTTGTTTAAGTTTTTGTGGTATGATCTGATTGTGTACTCGTTCATGACTATATTTGTATATTGTACTCGTGTCTCAGACATAACCGAACATAACATAACTTCATTTCACCATGGCTAATTTCAAACACCGAATAGCCGAAACACAACACAGCGCACAACATGATTATACTATACAAAAATAATCACTGAACGAGTACACAATCAGACCATACCACAAAGCATTATACAACAAAACTGTTAACATAATTTAATGGCTAATTTGTAGAGCCGCATTCCCTTTACCAAGTCTACGAGCTGAGGCATCGCTGGAGCCGGCCACTGCTAACCACAAGAAATGTGGGTGCTTGCGCTATCTTGCGTCATTTTCTTGTCACATTGCAGGGTGGAAAAAATTACACTGCTTGTGATTGAATAAAAAGAGCGAAGTTCGAAATTCTCACTGCACCATTACTCTCAGTTTCATTAGCGCTCAACTTTATCGCCATCTTTGTTGCTAAAATGCTGTATGCCTCGAGTCTTGTAACGCGAGCTCACAATGCGATTTGATTTGTTAGGCGAATGAAAATCAATTTTTTAATTTTTAACCTAGCAATGACTTCAAATTTATTCAGAAAATATTGTTAGCTGAAGGGTATAGGGATTAGCAATCTCAGGTAATGCAAGCTTACAAATATCATTAGACGTGGCTAGTTCTCTTACGGATGCGATAGCGACATGCATCTGGCCACGTCTAGAGCTGTGTTGGGAAAAGCAGTCATGTATACAGATTATAACTGATCTATTTTTGGCGCTTCACGACTAAGAACGTTTCTAGTATGATTTTTGTTTACAGAAGTGATAAACAATATCTTGTAAACGTTTCATCTGACCCATGTATTGAATCAACGCACATGTAGCTGCATTTGTTCAAAAGGTGTATCATTACCTTGTGTTCCCTCTTACGTATGTGTTCTAGAGCCAAAATGGTTTGTCCAACATTCATCTTGTCATTTATTCGTAACTCGAGGATCGACAGCAAAGAAAAAGACACAGTCGTTTTAAGCTGCCATGTTGACTCCAATCCATATCCGTCGGAATTTCAATGGTTCTACGATGATGTATTGCTTTCAAGCCAATCCAAATATACTATTAATGACGTCACTCGAGACGACGCTGGCAACTATACGTGTACAGTGACTACAGTCTTCTACGACGACACTAGTGCTACCGACCAGGGTATCGTGCATCTTGGAGTCCAATGTGAGTCGTTGTAAATTATCTAAATTTGGAATTTCTGTTTCCGATCCAAACATGATAAGCAACCTTGCAGAATATCCGATAGACGACTAAAATTGAAAACAAATACAAAAAAAAAACAAGCACTGAAATTTCATAATAATTTTATGCATAAGTAGGGAAGAAAACGGAAATACAGTGAAGAAAATGTAATTACAATCGTTTGTATTAGTTCAGGATATTTCACTTTCACTTTGTTAGAGGTAACTTCATAATATACTCCACCTCCTTCATCATCGATTTGCCGACGCTAGCGGGATATAACATTTGTACTCTCCACCTAGTTCACTTGTTTTTAAATGGAAGTCCCTCTTCATATTTGAGTAGTAAGTCATATTTAAATCACTTTCTTTTTATAGGTAGGCCCTATAAATTCTAGACGATGTGAAATGAAAGTACATTTAATTTTGAAAACTGAACAAAATTCCCCGGCAGAAATGAAGAACGGCATCTTACAATGTTTTCATTTTAGTCTGGTGTTTTTAACTTCAAAATTTACAATTTATAGACAAGAATTTATTTTCGTTTAATGACAGACATGTTGCCGAATGTATTTTTGAACTTTTTATAATCAACAATTTTCCAGATTTATCAACAGTGAATATTACAATACTTCCATCCAGAATAAACGAAGGAGATGACGTCGATATCCACTGCAAAGCCTCAGGTGGAAAACCCGGACCTCATAAAATAGAGCTGATCTTCAAAGATGAATCTCTTGCAACGAACGACAGTCAAGAATTGCACCATAAAATCACTGATATCAGCCCTGGTAGTTCGGGATCGTATCAGTGTCGAGCGTTCACGAACTTTTACGATGGCAGTGAAGAATATTCAGTAACTCAAAAGGAGTTGGTTGTTTATTGTAAGTGAGTTGTTGGTCTGTCTGTCTGTCTGTCTGTCTGTCTGTCCGTCTGTCCGTGTTTTTGCGATTTTTTCCCACAGTATGTTTAACGAAATGATGTGGAAAGATTACTGTCGATAATGCCGACAATAACTTGTTCATTTCTTGTATTTTAAAAGTTGTCATTATTTTTACGAACACTCATATCATAAACGTGGTTATATTTTAGTATATTTGCATATTTGAATATCTATCATAATCGAACTTACCCTGAAGCTAAAAAAAGTTATTTGAATTGTAACAAATGACGTCGACAATACAAATTAGGAATTCAGCCGTTGACACTTTTTGCAACCGCTTTTAAAGTACCCGACGATTATTTCGTTGCATTTATCTTAGATGCGGCACGTCTGATTCCTGGTGACGATAGGGAATTTAAGGCTGAGATCGGTGAGGTTGTTGACATTAACTGCACTGCTCATGGAATGCCTGTGCCCTCAATTAAGTGGTTCGATGCCAATGACAGAGAAATCAGCGACGAGGGTGATAATTTCGAGATCAGAAACCATCAACCAATAGGCAACGTAATTACTAGTATTCTCAGTATTACACTTGCCGACAGTACCTACTATGGTGAATATGTATGTGAAGCTACAAATGCAGATGACGTCACTGGTGATCGCCAATCAACAACGATCATTGAACTTGTTACTTGCAAATACATCTTTATTACAAAATTCCATTGTCCTATGGTTTATGGTTTTAGTTTCGTGATTTATGGATTCTTTTGGTTAGGTATTTTTTATGTTATAGTAAGCCTATTGCATCGATGATTTTCGAAGTTTATTTCTCGCTTATTTTTGAAATGCACTCACGCCACATGACTGTTAAATAGTTTAAATTCGATTCGACCTTTTTTTCTAAATTTCTGGTGTGTAGTCATATATTATATAACCGATCTGAATGTGACGACGCGGTGTTTACTATCTTTGTCATTGCACAGCACGTTTCACCTAGAGCGGAACGTCATTGTATAATTTTAGCAGAGTATCACTTGTATATGCTTTGTGGTTTTATGTGGTTTGCGTCCAAATTTGTTCGGAATAAAATGCCCTCGTTAGCATCGCTGATCGTAAATCTTATCTTAAACCCTCGTTGTCACAACAAGATGACCATATTTGTGCTTTTTTATCGTTGTAGGTATATATTTCTACCATAAGAAACAAACATACACTTGGAAATGACACCCGTTGTTACATCGGACAGTATTGTTTCACCTCAGAGGAACAAGTAGCATTTTTTAAAATTCATGCCATCCCTCTTTTATATACCACCAGACAATGGCTCAGACCCACTGATCGCTATCATAACCACTTCAGTCCTTGTCTTTATTCGTCGTGATCGTCTTCGGCTATCATATTGTGTCGCAAACGCCGATCGAAGAAACAAACTGGACAGAGTTTAGGTTAGTCTTATCGTCAGTATGAACATATTTGTTCCGTATCCGTTTGTTTGTTATTGTAGATGATTTGATCTCCAAATTTATCATTTGTGATTAATATGTTTTTTATGATTATATTTTTTTGTTTTTATTATTACAATTTGGCATAAACTTATGGGTAAGCTTTTATTTGTCCTATTTGGAATGGTACGTGATAACAGTGCTGTGGCCTGATTCAATTTTTCATCGTAGAGCTTACACATGTATTTTTGTGTTCTTATCTAAACAAACAATATCTTACTTGATCGATCTCCAAGGAGAAACTGAAATTTCAATAGGAGCTACATGCAATAAAATTATTTGGCACAGGTCATCATCAGCCAAACTTTCTTAAACTTTGAAAAGTAAGTAAAGACGATCACTCTATGCGCAATATTTCTCACCTACAAAAAAGTTGCCTAGACAAGGACCGAAGAACGTTCAATTTTAGACACGGGAACCCGATGGCACACATTTTAAAGATTCCAAATTCGGCGACATTGTAGAACCGGTATAGCAAAGAATCGGTGACGTCAAAATCGCCATACACAAAACACAGATGCCTAGTAATGGCGACACTAACCAACTAATAACGTTAAATAATACAAAATTTCCATTTTCTTCCAATCACATTCACCAAATCCGACTGCTTAGTTTATGTGTCGGGTGAAGCAAATTGCGGGCTTGGAAATTGACCTATCTGACCAAGTTTTATATCAAATTGAGTTTGGAGAGTTTGTTAAAATGGCTTGGGGACGAGTTTGCCAAGAAAAGGAGCATTTAATAATCCCCTACCATAACCTAACTTTCTTCACTCTAAATATGCACATGATACCTTATTGTGACGTTGGCTTTCTTTATGGTATGGCATAAGTCTAACGAAAATATTTCATTCTTTTGACAGCAAACCGTAAAAGAAATAAAACGCACAAAATCATTTATATTTTAAAATCAGATCTATTTTTAATTTTGCAACATACACTACTATGCCTCTAGCTAAGTGCTTTATTTTCTCTTGGATAAAAGATGAAACTACCCTTTTCTATTCATGTTAGTTTAAATGATAGTTTGATCACGTCTCAAACGGTAGGTTCTCTTGCAAAAACAGAAATTACCGAATCCGGAGAAGGCGGCGTGACAGCTTTGAGTGACAACGCGGAGAAGACCCAATACGCAGATTTAGAATCGACAATGGACGGATTATACATGAAACTACAAAAACAGTCTGAGGAAAGAATTGGTTCGGGAGCAAAGGACTACAGTGACAACCCTGAAAATGGAGTGTATGCCAACGTGGAAAACATGCCTGGGAAATTCTAAGTCAACCAAGAAAGATGCGGAATAAATTAGAAATGGTAAGAGTATAATCCCAAAAAATGTTACTATCTGCCTCAAGATTTATTTAGGCGCAGAAAGCAATGCTGTGTCCCAGAGGTAAAATTTGCTATTAAAATTGACTGAATTTTCTATCATGTCGTCCATATATTTATTAAAACAACAATAAAGATAATGCATGGGATGTGAAAACGGCAAAAAGAAAACGGTACACTATGAGATCAAAGGGTCAAACATTCGGAAAAGATATTCCAAAGTCAAAGGTTATGCATGACCAAAAAGCAAATTTGCCGGGCAATCACCTTGCATAGGTTTTGCAATCGGTAGAACACATTCGAATGTTGTTGTTTTTTTTAGATTTTTACTTTTGGAAAAATAATAAGTGTCCTACTTGAATAGTTTTATCACGACTTTGAATGAATTTGTTTTATAGTCTCTTAGAGCGCCATCACAGGCATCTGAGTACCCGCAAGACAAGGTCATTCGAAGAAGATAAATTGTGAAATGAATATCGACATTTAATCTTTCTCACTGAATTCAGAAAATTGGTGACAAGGTTTTATTACTTTTTTTTTACTTTTTTTTGTTGAATTGCTTGTTTCCAGATATGACATCACGTTAGTACAATTCGTTCCCGGAACGCAACTTAGAAGTTATCCACCAGGCAGAAGATGATATCTTGTATACGGGAAGCATATGATTATTTATGGACAAAAGAAAATACATGCATTCATGATGGCATGCTGTACAGTTCTATAGTCACATCATAACAAACAAAAAGGCCTTGTATTGTATATATTCCATAACTCGCATTTAGAAGTGTGGTGGTCTGTTTTAGGTTCAATTTAATCAGCACCAGCACAATTAAAAACGTTTTGTTATTGTTGAAGTTGTGCATTTTGAACAAATACCTATAATTAGAAGAAGCCAATTAAATGACTTGTAAACAGAAAATAACCGAATTCGTAGTTTGTCCATATTTACTAATTTTATTTAATGAGATGTATTACGCCAAAAAAAAGGGAAACTGTAGTATGATATCGTACGAAACTGTAAATTATACAAAAAAGTCAGAATTTACGACGGACTCAATGTAACTTCAATCATCAATACTACTCTGGTGAAAAAAACCTGCCCTGATCCTATGTACCTTTCGCTTAAACGACGTTTCACACAAACTGTAGACAAAAGACACATTTCACCGGGTGATATGTCATACAATTTTCTTGATTCATTTTATTTCGTGTTGATCATCAATACAGTCAGTTATGTTCCTGGGATGTAAGCGAAGAATCATCCATTTTCTGGATTCGGGGCTGTGAGCTTCATAAAGTACAAGTACAATACCGAAGTGAAAACTGTTCAGTGCTTCATCCCCATTTAGAGACGGCAAATGCCATTACATAGACATAGTTCTAAAGGTTACGAAAGCTCTTTCCACCAACCCATCCACTTGGTTGCGTTTAAGGCAGCGTGTTTGCGTTTTAGTTATGCAAGTTGATATATTTATAAGTCTATAATGTCGATAATGTTGTCCAAGTACTTCTGATTAAAATGCAGTGAATCATATCGGCTCTTCCGTTGGGTGCAATGAGTAGAGCACAACCCACACGACGTGCGTGAGTGAATAGGACGGCTTGTCATGCAAGCTTATTTATGACCAGACTCAACGTAGCGTAGACGGCGCGTCACACTCCAATATTACTGCTGCAATATATCAGAACAAGGCTGGCATAATGATACACACTTTTGCTTTCCAGGGCCAATCTCGATTATTTCCACGACATTTTAAAACTATTTTACCATGATTTAACTAATTCGACGCCGACGCCCGCTTAATCTATCAAAATTGATCAACATGTTTCCGATGTCCTATCAAGAATCTTGTCACCGATACAGTGTTAGCTACGCATGATAGAATCATTCTGGCCTTTTAAGGATATATTTGCGGATTAGCATATCAGTTTTATCGTTGGAACACCTTTGGTCCAATGTCATTTACAAAGGTTGCAACCTTGCAAAGAGAGAGAGAGAGAGAGAGAGAGAGAGAGAGAGAGAGAGAGAGAGAGAGAGAGAGAGAGAGAGAGGAGAGAGAGAAGAGAGGAGAGAGAGAGAGAGAGAGAGAGAGAGAGAGAGAGAGGAGAGAGAGAGAGGAGAGAGAGAGAGAGAGAGAGAGAGTTTTCCTCAAGGAGGCTTAAGGGGGCTTGTGTGAGCTTGGTGTCTAATTTGTGACACATATTCCTAGGTCATGTTGGCAGGACCATGTCCCAAACTCAATGATACCATCCAGGCTCATATTGGCTCCAGTCACACCGCAGTGCCCTCTCAGTTTATATCCTTCATTCACTATATGGTTCGTTTCGATCTTCTATGCAGAACAACAATCCCATTTCTATCATTACCCTTCCCGAGGGACGGGCATATTTTACTTCCCGTAACTTAATAAAAGTCGCAGTCGAGACAACGAATCTTTCTCCTTCTATTCAAATATATGTCTTTTGTATTTAATATTTTAAGGCTTTTTTAATCTGTAAATGTATCAAAAAATCTTGAAAATTCAACTCGTGTTATTAATGTCCGTGAAAGTAAACGTCAGATGAACATCATAGCCCTCTGTTATCGTTAGAAATAAGGCATCGTCGAATTCTAAAATAGAGGAACATCAGAAGTAAAGATGCAATTGATAACACTTATTACTTTTTCGATATCGACCTGTAGACATCAGACTTAGAAATGACCATGGACTGATCGGAATTAATAAAAAAATTTGCAACTATACACCAAACCTGGAACACCTATATATCGCATTGGTTCTGCTTATTGACCATTTTTATTCTGTTAAACTGAATTGGTTTTGATGATTTATTCTTGATAACGTTTAGTTGTCACTCCTTTTTGGCGATGCATGCCTTTTTCTAGTTTACATAATTTTATTTACACATGTATAACACCGTCATTTTTGACAGTGTATGGAAACCAGTCATTGTACATTTGACTTTATATATGCAATCTCCGAAGTAGTCGTGCTTTCGGCACTCGGCCTCGCGCCTTCGGCGCCCGATCGCCTGCGTTGGATTGCTACCGTACTTAAAAAAGTGACTCCGGTCAAAAGAAGGCACGAGGGGCTGTCGGCAGTCTAGCTCCGAAGTTCTGATGACAATCTTTCTTATTTAAACCCAATTTACCCAACACAAGGTGGCGCTCTTTTAATAAAACCAAATTATCCACAAGTGGGAAGCGATAAACGACTCCACTATACGCCATTTTGAAGGACTGTACCCTACAGGTAGGTTTATTTTTGAAGAACGACTGAAATGCACATCTAAATGTACAGCATCGACAAAATAATCACATTATTGGAAATGTCTAGAAAGGTAAAACCAAATTTATTATTGGTATTGTTAGTGCAGATGTATACTTGCCGAGTTTAGCGTGACCACCAAGAGACATCTCCAACACCAAACAATTGCAAAGACCTCGCTGTGAGTCACGACTTTTCGGTAAAAATCAAATATTGCCAAATCATAGAGGGAAAAAACATCTACTTTCCCATTCTGCCAAAAAAATTATCGAGGCTTCAAAAGACATGACTGATATTTCAAATCACTAGAGTTGATGCTATTTTCTGCACTACAAATCTCTTCTACTCACATTCAATAAAAACGTCAAATGTAACACTCCATTTGTTAAGTCTACAGATTATTCTGGTCGTTAATTTGACTTCACCCGACTACGTCCTTACCAAACAAAGAGGATACCGATTTGACAAAATCAAGCAATTTCTTGTAGAGTAATGTGTGTATAAATTTCTTCAAGTGTTGTTTGTCCAATTCAGGTTTGAACAATGGAATTGATGTAAAGTTGCATCATAATTTTGGCTGTTACGACAATGAAACTTACAGGTGAGTGATTTTTTATTGCTCTAAAAGTCGTCATACTGATGTTTTGAGTTGGTTGAGATAAACATGAGTGTTTCCGTCTTCTTCTCTGTCAGTTTTCATATCATATTAATTTCTGTTCAGAGTCAATATCATTTTCCGAGCGTCCGATCGACACCGCAGCAATAATCGACCAGGTCACGCAGTTGAATTGCTCTTTTCAAAATAGAACGAGTGAATTCTTGGAGTGGTATCTCATGTCGCCAGGATACTCACCGATTACGAGAGATGACCGCATAATTGATGAGAGCAAACACGAGCTCGTCGGCAACTATGAGGTCGGTGACTACAGCTTGAAGATTTTCAGTACAGACAGTGCTGATGAAGGAATATACCAGTGCAGTGTTGTTGGTATAGTATCGTCAGACGCTGAATTAATTGTCATAGGTATATATTTACCACGGTCATATATACATGCAATAATATTGTCATTCCTTTCTGGAAGTTTAAATGGATTTTTGGAAACATTTTCTACAACATGATTTCAGGCTCATGTCTTTTCTTCTTTGTCTTGCCACATTTTAAATTCTGCATTATTCAGAAAATTATCCAACATGTACTGTAAGCCCTGGAATGTTAGTAAAGGAAAATGAAGAGGTAACGTTCATTTGTCAGGTTGATAAAGGTGTTCCTCCAGGTGAACTAGCGTGGGTTATGAATGGTGACGTCATTTCGGTTGAAAAGAATGAGTCATCACACACGTGGAAATACAACTTCACACGAAATGACCAAGCTTCAGAGATTACTTGTAAATTGAAATATGTTACGCTATCTCAGCCAGAATCATCTTGTGATGAAGTTATTAGGATAATGGTTCAATGTAAGTATTTACGGCTTTAAACTTGCGTATTACATGTATGTCGCAGGAAAAATAATGCTCCACGACCCATACGTGGTGTCTATTTTGACCGCAAACATACAGCGAGTATGTTTTGGTTTGCATGGAACCGTTGGCAATATAAATGGAACCAGGCATACTGTACAAATTAAGCCGTTGCCCACACTGTCAGGTCTAATTACGGTAATATCGATCTATTACAGAGAAATTAACATCGCAAAAATTAAAACATAGTCTGGAAGGTTAGACGCGGTCAAAACAACATCACTACAACCGCACAAGCAGGATGTGTGTGGATGTCTGGGGCTGTTTTGAGTACGCGTGACCTCCTTCCGCAAAGATGAGTTCAGTTATTGACTGATGTTACCGCCTAGACGATAATTAGGCTACACCTGACTATGTCGGCAAGACCTCAATTTAAACAGTATAGTTCCAAGCGGTTCAATGCAAACTACACTCAGTGTGACAGGTTTCGGACAACCTCAGTTTTCGGACATTTAATGACATGCTGTTCGTTGTACTCACTTCTCTCTGTACTGATAGCGTTTTACAAGTCATGTTACTGCATATTAAGTCAGGTGACGCTGCTGTACCGTTTCGAATAGTTATTTGTTCGGTAGTAGTCATTGTCGAACGCAACACACAGAGACATCCAATGTCCGATATCTAAGCGCTATACACGTCGAAATACATTTGCGTTGTCCATTGATTAAATGTGACTAATTTATCACGAAATTTCATAGAATGTTTTCTAAACACATCGAAATTGAAAATCGGGGGTTTGACGTTTCAAAATATCAATATTTAGCCCCTATAATGTAATTCAAAATACGACGTCCGATGACTGCGAAAGCAGTCCGATTACTTTGCAATCAACATGGGGTCAACAATTTGGCAACTTTGACCCCTAAATACCACTTCCGTCGTGTTAACATTTTGAGGATAAACAAAATAAAGTTTCGAAGGGTTTGGTAATAAGATTTCGTACAGTTCGTCATTTATGAAACGGCTTTGAGCGAAATTCTCTACCCTGTCCGAAAACTGTCACACTGAGTGTACTATACGTTGTCGAGACATAATATGATTTTGTGACATGTAGTGCTGAGGGGCTCAAATAGTAACACTTACTGCTATAATATTAGGTAGACTATCTACTCTTGTCATTTATCTTAAAAGATGGGCCCACTGTCGATATCAAGAATGGCTCACACGGTGTAGTTGTCGAAGATAGAAGATATGAAGCTTTATGTGATGTTGATGCCAACCCTGACGCCGCAGTTTACTGGCAGCATCCATCAGGTGACACAACTACCGGTGGAAGGCTACTGCTAGAAAACGTGACCAGAGACAAAGGTGGAGAGTATAAGTGCTTTGCAAACACTACATTTTGGGACAACTCGACAGCGTCATCAGAAGAAAGCCATTTCCTTGATGTACAGTGTAAGTAAAATGATATTCTTTTGCTAAAAGAGAATAGTTTTGTCTGCTTCGGTCATGAAACTCACATCAGAGTGATTAGACTTAGTTTCCAATTATGTCAATTTGGCCACTTGAACAATCATTTTACAATCCATATTATAATTATTGGTGTTTTTTTTCTTATCAACAATAGTTTCCACTTCAGTGTACGGCTGTCAGGATGATAAAATAATTAGCTGTGCGTTTCACCGTGCAGCGTATGTATTCGAAATGTATTATCTTTTTTTGAAAATAACGCTTAAAACACAAATCCGGTATTCAACAACACTGAAAACTGCACAATTTATAATAATAAAGACGGTGGGTCAAATACAGTATTTTAAACATTGGTTAGGGCAGTAGACTTATAAAATGTGATTGGCAAAAAGAGCTTCTAGTCTGAAAAAACAATGACAACTAAAATGACAGTCACAGATAATTTTAAGGTATTCTCTATGATGACTTCTCGTGGCTTAGATGACAACAGTGAAGTCTTATTGTGCCAGCAATATCTTTGTAATGTTTTCGTTAAAAGATGAACCATCGGTCATCATCAGGAATGGTTTGGAGGGAGTAGCAGTCGAAGGAAGAATGTATGAAGCATTATGTGACGTTGATGCTAACCCAGCAGCCGTTGTTTACTGGCAACACCCTTCGGGTGACACGACTGCAGACGAAACGCTACTGCTGGATAGCGTGTCCCGACAACAACGAGGGGAGTACAAGTGTTTTGCAAACAATACGTTCTGGGATAACTCGACAGCGTCATCGAAGGAAAGCCATTTCCTCGATGTACAGTGTAAGTCAAAATGTCTTGTTATTTAAAATAAAATAATCGGTGTGTTGCACGTGAAACTCACTTAGATCAAAATGTTTCATGTTGCACTTGTTGATGTTCAATAATGGTTTTACTCAGTGATATTGCATGCGCACTGCTTGAAATCTACCGCATTGCAAAATGCCTTTATTAGTTATTTTTAAAAGTAAGGCGATATCATAAACATGTTAGTTACGCTCTTCTTGTACTGACCAAGCTTGCTGTCGACTAGTACAGCTTCGTGTGTGCATCAAAGCTCCGTCGTATTTTTAATAGATCTGACCTCGTCTCCACAGAAGACAATGCAACTATCAATGTTTTCCTCCAGGAGGAGTGCGGGGCAACAGGGGAAATTGGTATCAAATCGTATCCCGGGAAGTTTAATCGCTATGGCACGCCCGACATCGGGAAATGCACAGTGTTTTAAGATAGTATTTGTTTTTGTTTTGTGACATTTTACATGTAAGACCATCACCCCTAAGTGTTGGACATTACTTTGTAGCCTAAGAGCCTAAGAGTAAGGAGGTTGTCATGGCTAGAAAATAATGTTAAATGACCCTAGACCTTCTGATCCCACACTCTATTCTCCAAGTAAAACATTGTTAGGTGCATAAGCAACATGAGACCTTCAGTAGCCGTTTCGTTCGTTAGTTCAATCTTTCACATTTGACCCCTGGTTATACCATTTATTTCAGTCCCACCTGCCGTGGCAGTGATACCCGAAGTCCCAAGAAAACTCGGCGAAAGCGTTCAACTTAGATGCCATGCAATTGAGGCAAACCCGCCTGATGTCGACTACACGTGGTACCTCGCCAACGGTGATATTTTTAGCAACGCGACTGTTGAAATAACCAACATAACACGGGATTTACATGGTGACCAGTCCTGTACGGCAAATAATACCTACCACGACGGAACGTACGGCACGGGCAGTAATGTCACAGTTCTTGACGTGCAGTGTAAGTACAGTATATGACACCTAAAAATCATGGTGGCAACGTAATTATTCAGTTCCATTTCTGTTACCTTTTGTTTCATCAAAACATAATAAGGTAACTTTATCATCAAGGGGGGCAATATTTTGTTAATTTGAAACATTTGTATAATATACATGTATATTCTTGTCAGTTCTTAGTTATAAGTAATACGAGGGGGACTTGGAAAAATGATTTTGAAAGCAAGTAGAATACAGCTACGGCGTAGTCATAGCCGATCACTCTTGACTCATACCGGCCATGGGGCTAATAGCTGACCATCGCGCATCTGTTGATACCTTGGCAGAAAATTACTTTTATAGTGACCTCCGTGACTTTATTTTCAGGTCACGCGTACGTTAGTCAAAGGCGGTAAAAAGTTCTCTTCTACCTCCATGGTTAGTCATGGAGCAAGGAGAGCAGCTAGTACCTCCATGCTATAGGGCAAGCATTGAGAAATATCTTGGTCATTATATGCTCACTGTGTTTCAAATGTCATTACACGCGGCTTTAGTTAGGTCTGCATAGTTTTCATTGTTTGATGAACGTTAGTGTTGTAATTATAGGCAAATTAATGAAACTAACAAATTTGTCTTGCTTTTCGGAATCGCAACTGTCTTACAAAGAGCATTGAGCTAGCTCCATGCAAAGGGTAATCAGAATTCGCTGCCCACATGTGGGGGTTGTCAAACTGATGTAATAGCTATTCCCCAAATTTCCGTCGATAAAGTGTGTGCGTAAACAAGAAAAGGAAACTCATGAATTTTAATAGACGTGGTGGCCATGGCCGATTTCGGCCAAACAGGCCAGCGTCTAAATCTGTGTGGGGAAGTGCTGTCATGAAAGAATAGTTTGTCCAACGTTCATCTTTTCCTTTTACTCGTAACGTTATGTTGCAGATCCCCCTGCAATAAATAACTCAAAGGTAGAAAGCAAAGAAAAAGACACAGTCGTTTTAACTTGCAATGTTGACTCCAATCCATATCCGTCGGAATTCCAATGGACTAACGATGATGTATTGCTTTCAAACGAATCTACATATACTATCAATGACGTCACTCGAGACGCCGCTGGCAACTATACATGCACAGTGACTACAGTCTTCTACGACAACACTAATGCTACTGATCAGGGTGTTGTGGATCTGAGAGTCCAATGTGAGTCGTTCTTTATGATATTAAACCAATCTTTTGATTTTCGACCAAACATTATGAGCAACGTGTCCCAGTCTGATAAAGATATATTACTTTTATAAGCTTCATCTGGTCCCCTGATTGAAAAGGAAATCTCTCTCTGTATTTGGGTAACCAGTCACAGGCCAATCAGTTTCCTTCAAAAGGACGACCATTTAATTTTCAGGCGATGTTAAACTTAGATATTTTAGGACTGAATAAATTGCCAAAGCACAATTGTTTGAAGGCGTCTTACGTTTTTTATTCATTAAATAAATAACGAGTGTTTATTACACACAAAAAATTATGATTAATCGATAAGGTCGATAAGAATAGTTAAGATATATTAATGGATACAATCACAATTTTTTTTTTTTCAATTTTACATGTATAATTTCTAGATTTATCCAGCGTGAATATCACAATACTTCCATCCTCAATAAACGAAGGAGATGACGTCGATATCCACTGCAAAGCTTCAGACGGAAATCCTGACTCGCATAAAATAGAGCTGATCTTCAAAGATGAAACTCTTGCAAGGAACGACAGTCAAGAATTGCACCATGAAATTACTGATATCAGCCCTGGAAATTCTGGATCGTATTCGTGTCGAGCATTTACTAACTTTTACGACGGCACTGTCAACTATTCAGTCACCAAGGAGGAGCTGGTTGTATATTGTAAGTGTTTGTTTTCACATATTACGTTGAACGAAAGTACCTTTAGCTGTCGACTCTACTGAAAAGAAAAAGCATAATTCATGGGAATTGTTTTTTAATCTTCTGTTATTGTTGTTTTCCCGAGTACTGGTGTCACAAATTAGTAACATTTGTATTTAAAAGTACAATTATCACAATCTACATCACACTGAATGCGTTGATCTTTGGATGATTGCAGAAATGGTGTCAACATTTCAAAAACATATATTTGGGCAGTGACACCATTTCTGGCAAAGCACATACGATTGTTTTG
Source organism: Ptychodera flava (assembly GCF_041260155.1). Classification (NCBI taxonomy): domain Eukaryota; kingdom Metazoa; phylum Hemichordata; class Enteropneusta; family Ptychoderidae; genus Ptychodera; species Ptychodera flava. Next base: position 31,774,548 of record NC_091930.1, read on the forward strand.
TATATATCTTAGATTCAGCACGCCTGGCTCCGAGCGATGAAAAAGAATTTAAAGTTGAGATCGGTGATGTTGTTGACATTAACTGCACCGCTCACGGAATGCCTGTGCCCTCAATAAAGTGGTTCGATTGCAATGACAGAGAAATCAGCAAAGAAGATGATAATTTCGAGATCAGAAACCATCAACCAATAGGCAACGTGGTTACAAGTATTCTCAGCGTTACGCTTGCCGACAGTACCTACTATGGTGAATATGTATGTGAAGCTACCAACGCAGATGACGTCATCGGTGATCGCCAATCAACAACGATCATTGAACTTATTACAGGCAAATACATCTTTTACATATTTCATTGTCATGGTTTTAGTTTCTTAATTTGTTGATTCCTCCTCTTCTATCGATACGATATGTTTGTGTAATATTATTGCATTGACGATTTGTGAAGTTTGTTTAACTTATTTCTGAAATGCACTCACGCGACATTACAAGTTATATTTATAATTTAATTTTGATTTTGTATTGCCACATTTGTAATAAACATAGTTTGTTGCGGAATTTAGGGAGAGTATCACCTGTATGTTCTTTTATACTGTTTATCTTCAAAGTTGTTTAGAATGAAATGCCCTTGTAAGCAAAGCTGACTGTATATCTTATATTCAACACTGATTCTCAAAGCATAATGGCAATATTGTTGCTTTTCATTGCCGCTATAAATATTTCTCCCCAAATGGACAAACATGCACAGGGAAATGGTAACCTTCGTTGCATCAGACTCTCTTCTTTCACCTTAAATGAACAAACAGCATTTTTTTGAAATTCATACTATCACACTTTATTTACAGACAATGGATCAGACCCGCTGATCGCTGTCATTACCGTTTCAGTCCTTGTTTTGATTATACTGATCGTGATCATTGTCGCCATCGTAGTGTGTAAAAAACGCCGATCAAAGGAACAGAATGGACAAAGTTTGGGTTAGTATTATCAAATAATTGAAAGTCATTCGAAACATATTTGTTCAATATTAGTTTGTATGTTATTGTTAGACGATTTAATCCCAAAGTTTGTCATATGTGCTAACATGTTTATGTATTTTTTCTATATTTTATTGCAGATAATCTCACTTATGGGTAAGCTCTTTGTTTTAATAGCTGGATATGTGATACCAAGTGCTTTAATCAGATCAACGTTTAACATTGAGCTTATACAATAAATTTAGCCTTCTTCGTTTCACAAGCAATATATCATTTGATCAATCTCCAAAAGAGCAACGTTAACTTAACTTTCGATTGGAAGTACAGGCAATTAGTACTTTGGTTTATGTATTCATCTGCGAAACCTTGTGTAACTTTGAACGTAGCAAGATTTTCCCTCATACAAAAGGTCAAGCGGAGAAGAATCGGTGAACGTAGAAAATCAGAGACGTGAACCCGATGGAACATCACACGGTGACGATATCAATCCCTATGCAGGTAACCCCTCTTAGAATATACTATTTTAAAGTATCCCAATTCTGCCTTTTCTTTCAACACATGTTTCTCCGAGATAAAGAAAACCTCAGCTGATTCACAAAATAAGAAAAATTGAAAATTGTGTAATCAGTGTACAGCTTTCAAATTTTAGGACAGGGTCAAAAGCGTTAATTAAAAGAGGATGACAGTGACGATTAGATTTATGTCTCACTAAAATTGTACCGACTTATTGCCTAAGCAGTGACACGAAATGCTGCTTGTCTACTCAAAAAGTAACATTCGTCCACACAGATGATTTTTTCATCAAAAGTGTTGATTTTTTCCCCGTGATTTCATAGAGACTGGGACATTCTCTTCACTAACTTCGAACTCCGAGAAATCTGCGCAGAAGGCCGAGAGCGACAGCACAGATGGATCAGCAGCTGCAGCTAATCAGCAGGATGAGAAAAATGCAGATGACGATGAAAACATTGACAGTCTGTACACCAAACCAACAAAACAAAAGCTACAGGAAATGTAGGAAAATATTTGTATTCTATATCTTCCGCTTTTCCCTGATTATGTATTGTAATTTTTAGCTGATAGGTTCTCACATAATATGGTACAATAAATATCACGTTCAGTCAAATTGTATACGTTGTTTTACGTTTTTGTGTAATCTTCAATATTAGTTCGTTGACTTGACCTGCACAACCTGATACAAGGCAGGGGTGACCACATTTAAATATTAACATTTCGAGAGGCTATTCGGGGCACTGAGTGCAGACGTACTGTCGTAAAATTTTACAGACACAGCTTCACAGCTGAGACACGCACTTCTTTGCCTTTGCATTCACAGACATGCAAACAAAAAAGCACCTTTTCCCGCACACTGCAATCTTGTGTTGATGTTGGTTACTTAGCTTATCATTAAAAATGTATTTTTTATCCTTTCAGATTCAGGAGGCAGCAGCCAGTACCACAATATTCAGAAAGCTCTCTTAACGGTAACTATACATACAAATCTCGAAATTCGCGAAAAGTAACAAAAGCTGGTTTTGATTTTAGTATTAAATCTTTGAGTCAGATCTAGTATTATAAATTGTATATTTCTAGTGTTGCTAGGCAGGATATGAATGGCTATGTATACTTTGCCCGCCTGTCTACTAAATTATCCCTCTGTATACAGTTGATTGATTTGACAGCAGTAAATAGCTGCTACTACCAGCCGACTCAGAGTCAGAGTCCAATCAGGCACTCATCAAATTAAATCCTTCGAATTTGAGCCATATATTCGATAAAACTGATACATTGCCGTTTTCAATGGAAAATATCGACGTTCCAAGAGTATTGTTCTCTGCATAAATAACATAGATTCCAACGCATATAAGATAAGGCTTCCTGTCGTTTGGTAATCAACGCAAAAACAATTATTTTAGCAAGCAAAAAAACATAGAGCTTCGTCCGTTTCCACATATGGTTTTCACGTATACTTGCACAGGGAATGGTGCAAATCAGTTTAAAACTCGAAAAAAGAACACCTTAGGGTAGGAACAAAAAATGTTGAGAGATGACGTGTAACTGTTTAATCTATTTCTCACTAAAATTGTACTAACTCCTTTGCTTGGCAGTGACACAAAATCCTGCCTGTCTATTTTAATAGTAACATTGTCTACACATATGATCTTTCTCATCCATATTGTTGATTTCCATAGAGACTGGAACATTCTCTTCATTTCAACCACAAACTTCGAACTCTGAGAAGTCTGCGCAGAAGGCCGAGGGCGACAACACAGATGGATCATCAGCTGCAGCTGTTCAGCAGGATAACAAGAATGCAGATGACGATGGAAACGTTGACAGTCTGTACGCCAAACCACACAAAACAAAAGATGCAGGAAGTGTAGGCAAACACTTGTATTTCACAATATCTTCCGCTTTCCTCACATTATCTTTTAATTGTAGCTAACTGGTTCTCACATACTATTGTACGATAAACATCACGTTCAGTCAAATTGTATACGTTGTTTTACGTTTTTGTGTAATCTTTCTCAATATGAGTTCGTTGACTTGACCTTCACAACCTGATACCAGGCAGGGGTGACCTTATTTAAATATAAACATTTCGAGAGGCTATTGGGGGCATTGAATGCAGACGTACTGTCGTAAAATTTTACAGACACAGCTTCACAGCTGAGACAGGCACTTCTTTGCCTTTGCAATCACAGACATGCGAGCAAACAAGAACCCTTTCCCGCACACTGCCATCTTGTGTTGAGTTGGTTACTTATCATATCATTAAAAATGTATTGTTTATCCTTTCAGATTCAGGGGGCAGAAGCAGTACCACAATTTTCAGAAAGCTCTGCTAACGGTAACTACACATACTTATCTCGAAATTTGCGAAAAGTAACAAAAAGCTGGTTTTGATTAAAGTATTAGATCTTGGAGTCAGTTCTAGTATTGTAAATTGCATATTTTTAGTGTTGCTAGGCCACATATGAATGGCTATGTATACTTTGCTCTCTTGTCTACTAAATTATTGCCCAGGTATACAGTTGATTGATTTGACAGCAGTAAATAGCTGCTACTACCAGCCGTCTAAGAGTCTGAGTCCAGTCAGGCACTCATCAAATTAAATCCTGCGAATTTGAGCCATATATTCGATAAAACTGATACAATGCCATTTTCAGTGGAAAATATTGACGTTCCTAGAGTATTGTTCTCTGCATAAATAACATAGATTCCAACGCATATAAGATTTAGGCTTCCTGTCGTTTGGTAATCAACGCCAAAACAAACATTTTAGCGAGCAATAAAAACAGAGAGCTTCGTCCGTTTTCACATATGGTTTTCACGTATACTTGCACAGGGAATGGTGCAAATCAGTTTAAAACTCGAAAAAAGAACACCTTAGGGTAGGAACAAAAAATGTTCACTGTTTAATCTATTTCTCACTAAAATTGTACTAACTCCTTTGCTTGGCAGTGACACGAAATCCTGCCTGTCCACTTTAATAGTAACATTTGTCCACACATATGATCTTTCTCATCCACATTGTTAATTTTCATAGAGACTGGGACACTCTCTTCATTTCAACCACAAACTTCGAACTCCGAGAAGTCTGCGCAGAAGGCCGAGGGCGACAACACAGATGGATCATCAGCTGCAGCGCTCAGCAGGATAACAAGAACGCAGATGACGATGAAAACATTGACAGTCTGTATGCCAAACCACACAAAACAAAAGATACAGGAAATGTAGGCAAACACTTGTATTTCATAATATCTTCCGCTTTCCCACATTTCCTTGTAATTTTAGCTAACTGGTTCTCACATAATATTGTACGATAAATATCACGTTCTGTCAAATTGCATACGTTATTTGTTTTACATTTTGTCGTAGTGATACACTTTGTAATCCTTGTGTAATCCTTGTCAATATTAGCTGACTTGACCTGCACAACCTGATACAGGGCAGGGGTGACCTCATTTAAGTATTAACATTTCGAGAGGCTATGAGTGTACAGCGACTGTTTTCGATGCTGACATGACCAGTCTCACAACCCGGTACAAGAGAGGGATGACCCCATTTAAATATTAACATTCGACAGACTATCGGGGGCACCTTATACAGACGTACCGTCGTAAAATTTTACAGACACCGCTTCACAGCTGAGACAAGCACTTCTTTGCCTTTGCATTCAGAGACATGCGAGCAAACAAGTACCAATTCCCGAACAGTGCCATCTTGTGTTGATGATGTTACCTTAACCTATCAATTAGAATGTATTGTTTCTCCTTTCAGACTCAGGAGGTAGAGGCAGTACCACAAGATTCAGAAAGCTCTGCTAACGGTAATTATACATACTAGTCTCGAAATTCACGAAAAGTCGCTTAAAGCTGGTTTTAACTCTTAGATATTCGTCTCAGATCTAGTATTGTAAATTGCCTGTTTTTATTGTGTTGCTAGGCAGCATATGAATGGCTATGTATACTTTGCTCTCTTGTCTAGTAAATTATTCCCAAGGTATACAGTTGATTGATTTGACAGCAGTAAATATAGCATTTCTAGGTTTAGCGGTTATCTTTACTCCCACTACTACCAGCCGACTCAGAGTCTTAGTCCAATCAGTGATTATTTCAGGCACTCATCAAATAAAATCCTACGACAAGCAGCCACATGTTCGATAAAACTGAAAAAAATGCCGGTTTCAGTGGAAAATATCGACGTCCATAGAGTATCGCTCTTTGCAAAGACAGCATATATTTCAACGGATAGAAGATGAAGCTCCTGTTTTTGGCTACACCACGAGTGGTTTACATAATAGTACATTGATCAAGCCAATAAAACAAAGTCAACGTGTTGCTGAATCATGTCTACACTAAAACGATGTTATTTTCTCTGTTAGTGAGATATTTGTAGTAAGTAAATAATGTGAAGCTATCGTTGATGTGTGCCCAATATTTTGATTAAAATCCGTTTGCTTAAATTGGAAATGCTAGCGAAAATATTAAGCAAGATGACTCAATTCACGATGGTTTGTGTACGTGGTCAATCAGTAAATTCTACGATTTATCTAGCACTCAGTCTGCTGCAAAATGCCGCCGCATGAAACACACACGTACCTTAGAATTATAATATTGACGTCTTATCTACACATTTAGAGCAATCATCCCTATACATTTTAAATCCCCTGTTGTCACGCAGCCCTAGTTGAAGCACCGAATCGGTCACAAACATTTGAAACAGATGTGCCAGGCAGTATCAGTCGTGGTGACGATACCTCTGGGGCTCAAAGTAAACAGGTATGTCTCTCAGCAGTTATGTCATCAAGATTTGCCTTAAAGGCGGAAAAATATAATATTTTTGTATCTATTTACTTTACACACACACATATACATACATACATATATATATATATATATATATATATATATATATATATATATATATATATATATAGATAGATAGATAGATAGATAGATAGATAGATAGATAGATAGATAGATAGATAGATAGATAGATAGATAGATAGATAGATACATACATACATACATACATATATATTCTCTTTATTTATTTAGTGACATATTATTTATTTGTTTGTTGTTTTGTGTATGAACGTAATTCTGTCTTAGAATTGACAGTTAACCACGGATACACAGTGCAACGTCTTTCCATGGACATAAAATGCAAGAATACAAACGTTGGAATTATAGGGGAATTATCTTTTCTGCAACTAATTGCATTATTCATTCACTTTTATAGGACATTGAAAGACCAGAAATCACGTATACAGATCTGGATTTCTCTGACACCGATGGACAAATTAAATCACAACAGCAGCTGCCTTCAAAGGACCATACTGACTACACTACCATTCGTTATATGTAGTCAGACGACAATAACAAGAACAACTGTCTCCATGGTTTACTGAGAAACATTATATGAAGATGCCATTGTGTAAGCATTTTTAGATGCAAATTTGAATCGTTTTAGTGTTTTTTTGGTTCAGTAAAATCATATTTGCAAAATTTACAAGAAGATCCCTTATCCGGTCGATATAATTGATTAATCGCAAAATAAATCATATTACGACATACTCTCAACAAATGCAATTAACGAGATATAACATGTCATTATTTGACCAAACTTATCAAAATATAAAATAATGGATACCATAGACAATGCAACGATATATGTTGTACCACATTGCTAAATCGGGGGTCCGTTCCAAACCAAAATGGGTTCATAACATTACTGTATTTGACAAACTTACATGATATATGGGGAAATCAAAATGTTCCAGATGTAAATGATTTTATGAACACTTTTATTGCAAATTGCAAAACACATATGTAAAGGATTTAATTTTGATAAATTAAAAAGTTACAGAGCGTTTAAGATTTCTTTTGAGCTAGGAAATTATTTAGTTTATGTAAAGTTTCAGCAATTACCCAGTCACTGCTTGTTTGCGTTGTTCATCGCACTTTTTTAAGAATTGAAACAGAGAGAAAACTCAGAGTAGATAGGAATGAAAGGGTTTTCTTGTTATGTAATAGTAACGAAATAGAAGATGAGTACCATTTCCTTTTGAGTTGTACCTTTTTTACCAACTACAAAAAGAAATATATCCCACAAATTATTTCAAATTATTTTAATCCGCCTTCAAAACGATTTTTTGAACTTTTGACTGCAAACGATGCTACCATTCTTCAGAGTTTAGCGGCATACACTCTTCACATTAGGGAAAGACTGCATTGACTTGCATGGTACCTGAAACTCGGGTCCTTGCCTTACAAACTCTGGTGACAAACAGAAGACTTTAATCACCAATGTGTTAATGTTCCACCGTTACGTTTATCTTACCAAGCTGGTGCCATTTTGGGAAAGGCGGGTCTATGAAATTAATCCTCTGATAACAAAGTAGGGAAGTGGGGTATTCCAAAGTTAATGGAGCTTTCCCGTAATGATGCTATGAATGTGAGAAAAGACTCTTGAGGTACTATATGAATTGCAATTGTAAGTTACATGAATTATTCCTGTGAATTTTATTTTTGTAAGAATAATATTTGTAAAATGTAATGGGCCGTAGGCCTTGAATTAATTAAGAAAGACCACCCATTAAGATTTCATGATTTTGGGAACGAAGTGCTACAGTATTCTATTGATGTGAATCTTTGTACGTTTTATTTCTTTCTAGATTTATATATTCAATTTACTCTGCTGTGTAGCGTTATCTGAAATGAATTTGCATCTTTTTTTTTTGTGAAGATTTTTTTCTCGGTGACCAATGATTAAGTCCCTGTCATTTTCAGTCTACTCAACTAAAGCTCTACACTTTTGAACAATGCTAGACTTTTTTGCACTTTCAGTTTGAAATGACGCTGTTATTATCTGAGACCTTTGATTTTCATAGTACTGTAATTTATGTGATTACCAACGGTAGGGAGTTGTTATGATTTGTTTGTTTGAAAACGACTGAAAAACAACGATAAGCTTACTCCGGAAATCTTCAACTATAATCACCTCGTGATCCCGTGTTTGTTGTCCTGATCTTGTGTAAAAAACTTGCGTTATCGATTTATTTTTTCTCAAAATGGTATTGTCATTGTTCTCTTGAACAATACGTATATTTATAATGACGAGTGTTATTATAGCGTTCACATGTTCTTCATGCCTGGAAAAACAATTGTTTGAAGATGTATTGTGTACTCTATTAATGGGTCAAGGCTTTCCAAATTTGAATTCGCAAAGATAATGTATTGGAAATTACTTTTTCAAATTTATTCGAATTTTCAAGGAGTTTTTTTTTTTTTACGCTTATCTAAGAGATGTCAGACTAAATTAAAATATCTCTTTCTGACACAAAGCTACGAATTGGATGACTTAAGTCTGTGATGAAGTTAAACATGACAAATTATACGGCTATTTATACTAAAGTCTGTGCGTTTGTGTCCTTTTATTGCACGGGTCATTAAAGTTAAGCTATCTGTAAGAAACTTACTTGTATTTGAGCCATCAATCAATCAAAAGAATCACTGCATATGCACTGCATGTTCATGGCGAGCCCTCAAAACAGACATTCAGTAACATTATCCTACACTGCATGAAACTCTATAATACTGAAGTATATAACGTATAATTGTCCGTATTTTGGCTGAATAGTACATAAACAGATGAAACAGTCAAAAATCCGTTGCTTGCATTCAACACGCCTGTATTCATGTGGACTCATGCGTGTAGGCAGCATGTTATGAATTTATCTCTATGATTGTTTTTGATACAGTGCCGGCAGGAACTCTATCGATGTGTGTAAGGCACTGTGTACAAATACTCATTGTAACATCCCTTTAATTAGTGTAACTTTTCACCTGACTGCCACTATCATTTTTCTGTCTCTCCGAATCTCGTTTTGGCATGATAATTCGGCTTTTATCAAAGGAAGTTGTACATAACAGCACAAATGGGAAGATAGTCACATTGCTTTTAATGATTTGCTGCCCATCCCCATAATGCTGCTGTGAAGATCAACCAACGATAACTATTCTTGTTTATTTACCTACTATTGTTTGCGATGTTTATCATGGACTCGTCGACCGAATTAGTACCAGTTAACATATGACATTCGACCTTTTCGTGTATTACATAGTTGGCAACTCAGGAACGAGGAAACGCATTGATTTCCGCCTGAACTGCGTTGATCGGTACCACGGTAATATTGTTCACATGTAGTTGGCGCTAAGCATGCCTAACATCCAGTTATATTTTATAAAGTGTCTAAACGAAAGAAACGTGTTTATTTGGCTTTGAGGGAGAATGAGTCTATGCTATCGACATAAATATTTATGTCGATTCCAACAGTAGAGGACTTTGCAAGGTCGCGTGAGCAATGTAGTCAAGTTTAATGACGAAAAAACATAAAGCTACATCTAGCGATATAAGCAACAAACAATTAATCAAATATCCGGTGCAAGAGCCTACCTCAGTCGAAGGCTCATGTTCACGGTTTCGTCAAACGTTTTGGATATAAGCAAATAGAATAAAAGTTACTGTAAGTTTATGAAAACTTATTCAACGAATGTATCGAGTAAAATGTGCTATCTCGCGTCCATATTCCGTAATATCATTATCATGTAAACGGCCTTAAGACTACAGCACAATGCTCGAGATTTTCTCAAGAGTATACCTTACAAAAAGTCGCTCTGCTTTTGGAAAATGACAGAACGACACATTTGTATCATGCGTAGTGCAAAATCAAATTTGCGATACAATCAATTTTAGTTTCGTGGAAAGAGAATGGGTTATCAAAGGTATACTCGATTGCAGTAGCCTGCAAGGAAACGAGAACGTCATGAAATATAGTGAATGAGCATTTATGTTGTTTAGGTTTATCTACGTGGCCATCCCACCCGCTAATTAACCTTCCTGGTTATTCTGTAACTCATTGCAGACATATTTTTTTTAATAATACAGAAAAAATTAACAAATTTATTATGGGCATCGATAACCTTGGCTGAAAGAGTACAATATGATCGACAATTCAAAATTGTGGATTTTTGAAATACTATTAATTGCCAAAGATAAGGGGCTGAATGTGTTAAAAATAAAGGCTTGCAGATATCCACATAAAGATAATGTGTAAACCCTGTAGGAAATGATCGATTTCTGATGCTCTTTATACCAATATTGTTAAGGGTAGTACACTGTTGATCAACTGTTTTACTGTAACATTAGCTTTCGAAGACAACAGTCTCCTTCATTAGGTGTACAATGAACAAAGAAGCACAAGGCCAGATGCATTGTGGGAAATGGACAATGACAAAGGAAGGTGTCAAAGTGAAAAAATGGGTTTCAGCGAATGTGAAAAATAACTCGTACGCACGGAAAAACATCTCGTGCACACGGAAAACTTCTCGTGCGCACGGAATAACATCTCGTCCACACGGAAAAGCATCTCGTGCACACTGAAAAACATCAACATTACTTTTTTTCCTTTACAGAATGTCCCATACTGGCTTTCAAAATAGTGATATGGTACTTGACAACAAATCATAAAGTATGGTGTTTAGTGAAATAAAGTAGCATATTTAGATTATAGTACCCACTTCGTCCAGTCTTCCTCACATCCTTTTAACATCGGAATTCCAGTCTCGCCGGCCCCGACACGCTACCGCGCTCTCCTCGCTGCTGAGCTCAATTTTTTTTTCGAAATCTGATTACAAAGGGGAGAACTTGAAAATTATTTTTATTCTTTAGTTCAGGTCATAAACCAATACAGTAAAATATAAAAAATACAAATACAAAATGCAAACAACAATTTACGGTTAAGCCAAGTAAAGTTCAAAATATTTCTACTAACAAAATTAAACTCATAATTATATCACGCTTCAGATTAAATATTAATCTCAATGCATTATTGTACGCTACTTTCAGTGAAGACATTTATTTGACATTGTAGTTACACCAAACATTAAGACAATAAACGCTATATATAAAAAAAACTCTTGTAAAGAGTACACTTCACTTTATGTGAGCAATTGCCAAATTTACGTCGAATAAAATAAGCTCTAGCATAAAAACAACGCAGCTGCCGTTGCACACAGCATCAGTAGGATGTAACTATTTCAGCACCTAAAAGTCTCGTATTGTTTGATGTATTTTACAGTTACAGTTTCTCATTAAATTGTCACCCATTTGGTGGCCCATTTCACGACAAAGACATGAGTTGGGTATTCCTTAATTTGCTGGTGTTGTAGCTGGCCGGGGCACAGCATCATTACCAGTGATGTGGGGCCTTCTCCAGCATTGACAGCGTTTGCAGGGGATACATATATATATATATATATATATATATATATATATTATATATATATATATATATATATATATATATATATATATATATATATATATATATATATATATAATAATATATATATATATATATATATATATATATACCAACACGTCTGTCCGACTTTCAACGTCACGTATTGCCGAAGTACAGTTCTAAATATATACTGAAAAACTTTCGCATTACGGCCGTTGGCGGCGCCATGTACTTCAATAATGCTATAGTTTGGGTAATAACCTTTAGCACTACAGCAGAAAATACTGACATGGCGATGATAAATCTATAGATTTATTTTCAACACAGCTTTGCTTTCCAGGGAATGGTCATGTTGTACTTGTATATGCTGGCGTTGTCTGTGACGGGCTGCGGTAAGATTTGTTATTGTCATAGGGAACTAGTTGACTATATACCACTGTTCGTTACACTTTGTGGTTATTTCACCTTCGTTTATATTACACAGGGACCTTGTCTTTCTCTGAGACGCCGGTCGACACAATCGTAGTCAGAGGGCAGGATACTCAGTTGAATTGTTCGTTTGATGATTGGACGGGCGAAATACTCTCTTGGCACAAAGAAACACCCACCGCATTTCAAATTTCGAGTGGGGCGACGGTTGTTTCATCAGGGTATGAATTAATAGAGGAGTATGAGGCGGGGAAGTACAGCATTGGAATATCAAACACGACGGTTGATAAAAATGGAGTCCATAGATGTGAGGCATTTGTACACCCATCACTGTCAGTTAGGGCGGAGCTATTTGTTATTGGTAAGAAGTACGTAATTATCTCAGTTTACTTAAAATATATTGTCATGGTTAATGCTATACCTCTACTGCCAACGTCCTATTCTTTAGAGAGTGGTGTCGTAAACCTTTATGCTAAGATTTTAAAACGTGAATAATAATTCCAATGTACCTGGATCCACTGACACCTAGGTGTACGCGTTGGTATGTTCATGTACGTAAAACAACTGAGCGAACAGAACTTATGACACTCCGAAACCTAATTTCTAATAATGGTCAAACTTTAATCGATATCTTTTGGCCAAGCACAGTACTAACGGAAAACAAACAAACGTTTTGAAATTGTGTAATGTATTGCGACCTAACCCTTTAAATCGCAAACGGTCCTCTACCGTGTGTTTATGTTGTTTATGCATCTGAAGAGTAAGGTCCTTGCCGACAATACATCATGACAGAATCGCCATATGACAATTATCCTGTCGACGAGTTTTAGTAACTAGATTTTGAATTATATCGAGTTTAGTCAATAATCAGCCACAAACATCTGACTACACCACTGAAAATACACGACAGAAAAAGGTGTGCAAGTCATAATTTTTCTGATTCGTTAAGCGACTCAGAATGGTCATGACTATATTGCGTAAAAATCTTGATAAATAGTACTAGACACTCATCAGAAGGTCATACTTTCCTGTTATCTACTAAAGCACGCCAGTAACGAAAATAAAGGAACAGGAGACGTAATTTCGGAATGTCGCTAGGATAACAGTCATAACCGTAGTATGCATGTATGATAAAGGAATTATTGCGCGACATCAAATTTGGTCGATATCCCGTCGAATATATTCATGGTGTGTCTGCACTTTGACAACAACTTGTTGCTGCCAAACTCGTCAAAACACGGGCACATCACTCAATTACGATTCAATATCGACAAAACGTCTTTTAATAACGCCTTAATGACATCTGATTTCCTATTCTAGATTTAAAAGAAATTGATGTTTTTTACTGAACGTTATGGATGTGTTTCGACGTGTATTTTGACCCTGCGTGACAGAAGAGTAAATGTTGTGATGTTGACTGAATGTTTCCACGAGTGAGATATGATGCAGTACATGATCATCGTACTCCAAAAACATTTGTCTAGGGAATAGGTTGTTATTATTATATCTCACTTAATTTAGACGTTGGATAACATTTCACCTTTACTGATGCAAGGTTTTTTTCATATCTATTTATATTTTAGAAGACTGGGTTAATTGCACTGTAAATCCTGGTGTTGTTGTCAAAGAATATGAAGAAGTTGTTTTTACGTGCAGTGCAGATAGAGGTGCTCCCCCCGGAGAACTACTATGGCAAATGGACGGTGAAATCACTTCAATAGAGCAAGATTTGTCGAAGAATGAGTGGATATATAGTTTCAACAAGTCTGAAAACGGGGCAGTCATCGATTGCTTTATGAGACACTTGACATTGCGACCTCCACTGCCGTCGTGTAAGGAAAAAATCGTGATAGATGTTCAGTGTAAGTTTCATTTGTTATCTCTGTTTTGAAGCTCAAGTACAACTATGCCTGCTGTTGAGCCCAAAGAGAAAAACCTCTTTCCTTCCACCACTGAACTTATTCGACAGATCTTGACCAGCCTGGCCATAAATTGGCTAAACCCTCAGACACCCAAACAAGCTGGCTAACTAAATTGAATTTTGTGTACGCCTGGAATTTCAAGTCTAGACGCTAAAAGCTATACATATATGATCAGGTGAAATACTATGTATAGAAGGATATTGAATGAGTATACTAAAAAACTAGCTGTTGGTTTTGGAAAAGCTGTAGAATGTACAGCCACTGATACTGTGATCATGTTCTGCATATTAGCTTCCCCTATTTTGGTGTCAAGAAAACTCAGATTGCTCTCTCAGTAACAACCCTGAACATCTATGATAAATGTTATGGTTATACTTGCTACCAAGCAGTGCACAAATCCACCGCCATTTGATGTATTGTCATATTGCTATCAAAAGATGGGCCAACGGTTGTTATCCGGAATGGGACCCATGGTGTAGTCGTCGAAGGGAGAACATATGAGGCCGTTTGTGATGTTGACGCTAATCCGGCCGCCACCATTTTCTGGAAGCATCCCACAGGTGACACTACTGTCGGGAAAATACTGCTACTAGACCACGTAACCCGAGACCGGCATGGAGAGTATAAGTGCTTTGCAAACAATACATTTTGGGAAAACTCGACAGCGTCATCGGAGGAAAGCCATGCTCTTGATGTACAGTGTAAGTCAAAATGTCCTGATATTTAAAATGTAAAAATGTTCCTGCAGAGCATGAAGACGATTTTGTGTGCGTGGTCCATCGGACTCCCATATTTCAGTTCTATGGTTAAATGTTATATGTAGCAATCAAAATTTTCAATAATGGCCTTACTTTATGATATAAATTCTAGCCCATGTACTAGCCGTTACAAATCATTTTAAGAAGGTGATCGATGCTAAAACAATTTCTCATATGACCTTGTTACCAGGATAGCTTTCGATTCGGAAAAGAAAAATTAAATGTTTGTGTCTAATCCTTGACATATTGCAAAAATGATGCGGTGACGCATTTGTATTGTATTTCTGTACACTGAAGCAACATTTCTGAGGTTTGACATTTAGTTCAGCAGTGCACAGTTTTGACAGCTTTATATAACGGTGACGTATGTGTACAGTTCTGAATGGAATGTTAGTATCAGTTATCTTGCTTTCAGTTCTGTTTTATACAGCACGGTGTTATGCACTATCGTCGTGTATTTTTGCGGGGTTTTTTTTCATTTTATTTTCTCATGTGCAAAAAAAAAAGTTGACGCTGCTGGTCTAAATTGACGCGTGCGAGGATGAGAAACAAACTTCTTATTTTTCTTGGCCTACGTATAAGAATTTATAAAACTTGTCAGCAAGTCAGTCACAAATAAAGTGACCTGTCCCCTTCTCTATAGAAACTGAGTAATGAGATTAGCATAAGCGCCTTGTTTGTTAGTTCATCTATTAACATTTGACATTTGAGCTAATCATTTATTTCAGTTCCCCCTTCCGTGGGAGTGCCACCCGAGGTCGTGTGTAAAGTCGGTGAAACCGTTTTACTCAGTTGCGACGTAGTTGATGCAAACCCGTCCGATGTCGACTATAGATGGTATCTAGGTAACGGTGAAATTTTCAGCTTTGCGACAATTTACTTGTCCAACATTACACGGGATTTACACGGCGACCAGTTCTGCACGGCAAATAACACCTATCACGACGGAACGTACGGCACGGGCAGTAATGTGACATTCCTTGACGTGCAGTGTAAGTACGGTTCATATCTCGGCAAAAGAAATCGTTAAAGAGTCTCTGTCGTTACATTATCACTTGTCTGGATACAAGTATTTTTTGTCAAAAATAACATTGAACGTTATATACAAGAGAGAATAATTGAATATAAGACGGTTTCTAATGTAGAACAAGACACTTGCACATGACGTTATTGGTTGCAAAACCATCAAAGTTAATACTGAATACTCTATCATCACTGATAATGTTTCCGAGAAAAATTTTGAAAGTGTTACATACTACGCGCTGGAATTGTTATATTTGACTTGCCTGCTGATTATACGAAAATTGTCTCATCTTAAAATATATAATCAAACTCCTTCCCAACGTATCAGTTTGGCAGTCGAAATGTTTTACCGCACATTCGTCTTATCTTTAATGCTTAATAATATGTTACAGACGCACCTGTCGTTAAGAACTCAAAAAGCGTAACCAAAGAAAAGGATACTGTCGTTTTAATCTGCCATGTTGACTCCAATCCATATCCATCTGAATTCCAATGGTTAAAAGAAGCTGTGTTGCTTTCAAGCGAATCCACATATACTATCGATGACGTCACTCGAGACGACGCTGGCAACTATACGTGTGCAGTGACTGCAGTCTTCTATGACGAAACTAATGCTAGTGATGAGGGTATCGTGTATCTGGAAGTCCAATGTGAGTCGTTGTAAATTATTTAAAACTGAAATTTTTGTTTCCGATCCAAACACGATAAGTAACGTGGTCGAATCTGTGATATACCACTAAAATTGTAATTAAAATCACGCATAGTGAGGATGAAAATGGAAAGACATTGAAGAAAATGTCAGTACTTCCATCCACAATAAACGAAGGAGATGACGTCGATATCCACTGCAAAGCCTCAGGTGGAAACCCTGACTCGCATAAAATAGAGCTGATCTTCAAAGAGGAGTCTCTTGCAATAAACGACAGTCAGGAATTGCACTATAAAATCACTGATATCAGCCCTGGTAGTTCAGGATCCTATCAGTGTCGAGCGTTCACTTACTTTTACGATGGCAGTGAAAAATATTCGGTCACTCAGAAGGAGCTGATTGTATATTGTAAGTGAGTTGTTAGTCTGTCTGTGTGTCTGTCTGTGATTTTGGTGATTCTATTACTTACATTACGTTTAACGAAACGATGCGGAAAGATTACTGTTGATAATGCCAACAACGACTTGTACATTTCTTATATTTTAAATGCTGTTGTTATTTCTGGGAGCTCTCATATCATAAACGTGATTAATATTTTAATGTAAGTGTATCATAATCGAAATTACCAAACGCGAAAAAACTGCAATTGAATTGTAACAAAACGGCAGTACAAACTATGAATGCAGTCGTTGACACTTTTTCAACCGCTTAAAAAGTACCAAACGATTTATTCGTTGCGTGTATCTTAGATGCGGCGCGCCTGATTCCGAGTGACGATAGAGAATTTAAGGCTGAGATCGGTGAGGTTGTTGACATAAACTGCACTTCTCATGGAATGCCTATGCCCTCAATCAAGTGGTTCGATGGCAGTGAGACAGAAATCAACAACCACTACACTGCAAATTCTTCTGGATTGAAATTTCAGAACATTGTCTAGTATTTATTCCAATTAGGTTTGCGGGCAAACTTATGTGTCTTTGAGCATGAAATACTGGTTAATACCCTAACCAGAAAACTTATGGTTTGTGAAAGGCACTGACCAGAGGCGAAATTAATGGTTTGTATTCCACGCGACAAGATCACTGTGCAAAAATTGGTCATCATTGGTTTGTTGACAAACTAAACCTGGTCCTTACGTAACTGCGAACTGAGTAACACGTACAGCAGATCGGCTCCAAGAAAGTTTGCAAGAAGAGACGTACCTGGCTGTGTTTCGTGCCGAAAACTACGCAGAGAGGTATATACCCGTTTACTCTGACAATCCATTAGGAAATGGGCATCGGTCTGACTGACTATAGGGCCAAAATTGGTACTTTTGGTGGTGGTGATCCAGCACGACACAGAAAGCCACCCAAGATGGCCGCCCTCACCATACCATTGCTGAATTGCCACATGTCATTATCGATAAAGTTGTGTTTTATCGGGCTTCTAGTGATTGCGGGTGATGTGGAATTAAATCCCGGGCCACCAAAACTACGATCCACGAATGAACCGGTCACAAAAGAGGACATTGTTGGCATAAATGAAAAACTAGATAAAATAATTTCAGAGTCTGAATTTGTCCACCAAAAGTTAGAGCTGCTACAAAGTAGAATGAACAACATGGAGGACGAGATGTCCGAAGTCCGAGAACAACTTCAAAGTAACACAACAAAATTGGACGATCTTGAATCTAATAGTGACACTCTGCAAGCAATACATTCGAAATTGGATCAACTAACAAAAGAAAACAGCGAACTCAGGCGTGCAAATGACGATTTGGAAAACAGAAGTAGACGGAACAACCTCATTTTCTATGGAATCCCACAGAACGACCCTACAGAGAGCTGGAATACTTCAGAAGAAAAGTAAAATCTCTTCTGAAAGATAACCTTGGCATACCAGTGGACATGGAATTTGAAAGGGTGCACCGAATAACAAACGCGCCAAAAGTACGAGGAGCCAACCCGATTATCGCCATGTTTACTCGGTTCAAAGACAAATCAACAGTACTGTCGGCAGCCAGCAAACTCAAGGGTTCCAATATCACCATTGGAGAAGACTTTTCGAGGCGAATTCGTTCTATTCGATCAAAACTCCTGGCTTTCCGCAAGTCGCTGCTTCAAGACAACCCAGCATTGAAAGCACAAGTACGTTATGATAAACTGATTTGCACCGATGAACACGAAGCAAAGAAAATTTACAAAGTCAACGAACGCACCGGCCAAGTCTTTCAAGTCCAAGAGACAGTACGGTAGGGTTTGTGGCCGAGGCCCATTTGAGTGTAACCTATCATTATTATTTTGGAATATCAGAGGATTGAAACCAAAGATTAGTCAGAACGATTTTCTTTCTTTGTGCTCAAATTATGATATGGTAGCTTTGCTGGAAACATTTTGTACAAATCAAGACTCTGTTGATGTATTGAGAAACCATTTTGTTCATGCATTTCCCGCTAAAAGGCGTTACACGAAGGGCAGACCGAGTGGCGGTGCTGCGCTCTATATCAAGAAAAGTATTATTGATAAAATACAGAAAATAAGCTGTGACTTAGAAAATTGTATTTTTGTTCTCTTACACAAAAGTCTGTTTTCGTTTGATTGCAATGTAATTTTTGGTTGTTGTTATTTTTGACCAGAGTCTGTTCTGGATAGCATTGAGCGTTTAGAAAGTTTCCTCGTTGAATTACGATCTGAAAATCCAGACAGCTATTTTATTATCGGAGGTGATTTTAACGCTCGAACGGGTGTAGATGATGACTTTATTATGGATGACTCTGTTGATTTTTTACCTCTTGAGAGTGATTTGTATAATTCATCTAATTTTTGTATGCCAAGAAACTCTAAAGATATTTTTGTAAATGAGGCGGGAAAGGCCTTACTCAACATCTGCCGAAATTTGGACATTCATATCGCTAATGGTCGAGTAGCAGGTGACAGAGATGGCAATATCACCCATGTGTCAACTACGGGTGGTAGTGTTATTGATTACGTCCTTTTGTCAGCAGATTTATTCAGATATGTTAAAAGTCTTAATGTCCTTCCACGAATCGAATCAGATCACTTCCCCGTCACCTGCACTGTGAGGACCGCAAACATTCCTATGAACAAAGATAAAAATTGTATTAATGCTTCCACCTCACCTATTGTTCGCTTTCGCATGACTGAGAAATGTGGCAATTCCTTTACCAGAAATCTTCGTTCTCCACCTGTGCAAAACTTACTGGAAGAATCAAAGAGGGCATTTCCCAACCCTAGTGATGTTATTTCCAAACTGAACAACGCACTACAGATGGCTGGGATAGATGGACGTACTCAGCTAAATTCCAACAAAACGCAACTGCAACCGCCATGGTTTGGTGCCGAGTGTCAACAAACAAAAACCTCAGTTTACAGCAAATTAAAAATGTTTCGACAACAGGGTACATTAGACTCCTTAAATGAATATAAGAATGCCAAGAAACTCTTCAAACAGAAATGCAAGGACTGCAAGATAAAATATCAAGAGGCCATTCGTAATTCCTTTCAAAATGCTGGAACAGGCTCTGGGGAATTTTGGTCCATTCTGAATTCGGTGATTGGCCGCAAGAGTCATTCATCAAAAGACATCAGTATTCAGTCATGGTTTGATTATTTTAGTAACCTGTACAAACAATGTCATGACATTGAATCAGGTGATTTGGAGTTCTTGCGTTCTGTCGAAGAAGAAATCGAAGTGTGTGTTAACAGAACTGAATTGGAGGATACAAGTGATCATGACAATAATGTTTTAAATGGTCCAATAACAGAGTCTGAAGTTTTAAACTGTCTAAGGAAATTAAAACCTGGAAAAGCTCCGGGTCCGGACGGATTACCTAACGAGTTCTATAGCCATGCAGCAGATGTAATTTTACCATTATTAGTTCACCTGTTTAATTTTATCTTTGAATCTGGTAACTTTCCTCCTGAATGGACAATTGCCGCTGTAATTCCGCTTTTCAAAAAAGGTGATAAGAGTGATGTTAATAATTACCGAGGCATCTCATTATTAAACGCACTTGGAAAAATATTCACTTCAGTATTAAATGTACGTTTAACAAAATGGTCTGACAGCGCTAATATACTTTCAGACTGTCAGTCAGGTTTCAGGAAAAATCACAGTACTACTGACAACATATTTGTCTTACACGCCATCATCCAAAAATACCTAAGTATAAGACGAGGTAAACTATACTGTCTTTTTATTGATTTTTCCAAGGCATTTGACAGGGTCAATCATTCTCTTCTTTTGTACAAACTTATGTCGCTTGGTGTTAAGGGTAAAATGTTCCATATATTACATTCCATGTATTCAAGTATTAAGTCATGTGTCAGAGCTGGCAATGTCTCCTCACAGTATTTTGAATGTCCAGCAGGTGTCAGACAGGGCTGCATTCTCAGCCCTATTCTCTTCAGTTTCTTTATCGAAGAACTCAATACTATGTACATGACATCAGGTCATATAGGCATCCAGCTCACACAAGAAATGTACGACATTTTCTGTTTACTTTACGCTGATGATATTGTCATTTTCGCAGATTCAATCAGAAATTTACAGTGTTTAATTGATATACTGTCACGTTTCTGTGCAAATGGCGTATGCAAATCAATCCCGATAAGACAAAAGTTATGATTTTTCGTAAAGGTGGTCACCGCTCTCGATGGGAAAACTGGCTTTTTAATGGTAATGTAATTGAAGTGGTGTCTTATTACAAATATCTAGGACTTCTTCTTTCGTCACGAAACACATGGTCCAAAGCAGTTTATACTCTAGCACAGCAAGCCCGTAAGGCTTTAAATGTACTGTCAGTTGCAAGATGGAGGCTTTCTCACTTTGATGTTAATGTACATTTTAAGATCTTTGATGCAACAATTTTACCAGTTTTGTGTTATGGTGCTGAAATCTGGGGATTTCAATATTATGATGCCCTGGAAAAGTTCAAAGAAGTTGGTGTAGGAAATTACTAGGATTACCCCACTCTACAGCAAAGGAAGCGGTAATGGGGGAATGTGGTCGTTTCCCTATTTACTATCATACCCTCAGTCGTTGTATAAGGTATTGGATAAAACTTTTAGAAATGCCCAATAATAGGTTCCAAAACATGCATATCTTATGTTATGTAATCTCGACAATATTGGTAGAAGTACCTGGGCTACTTCCATAAAAAATATTTTGTTTTCGTTTGGATTTGGTTTCGCATGGTTTCCCCAGGAAGTAGGTAATACGAAAGTATTTTTGTCAATGTTTGAACTTAGAGTCAAAGACACATTAAGACAACAGTGGATGGAAAATTTGGCTCAAAGGCCAAAACTGCGTACATACATTCATTTCAAGAGCATTCTAGAACCTGAAAGATATCTTTACGTCCAATGTAATCACAGAGCCATTCAAATGTTAGCATGTCTTCGTTGTTCTGCGCTTCCTCTAGCGATAGAGGAAGGCAGAAGACATGGTGTTGCTTCTACAAATAGATATTGTACAATTTGTAATACAGAAACTGTCGAAGACGAATACCATTTTATTGTAATATGTCCTCTATACAACAACCTGAGATTGAAATACTTACCTACAGACCTATTTTTGGAACCAAACTTTCAGAAATTTATTCATGCTA
Organism: Ptychodera flava; assembly: GCF_041260155.1. Classification (NCBI taxonomy): domain Eukaryota; kingdom Metazoa; phylum Hemichordata; class Enteropneusta; family Ptychoderidae; genus Ptychodera; species Ptychodera flava. The sequence goes on from NC_091930.1 coordinate 31,796,727, forward strand.
TGAAATCAAATGAATCAGATGTTATGCTCAGTCTGTGTAATTTTGTTTACAGAGCTCTTAAACTTAGAGAAGAGCTAGTGGTATTGCTGAAATTTGCTGACATGTTATCAAGTCAAACCTGTTTTAAATTAACTCTTTGTATGCAATTACAAAGTATATACTGACATGTTATTCCTGTACTTATCACATCTTTGTAGCTTACATTTATCTGTATTTTAATACTTAATTTATCCCCTTTGTATATGGGCCGGTGGCCTTGGAATGCAAATAAAACCTAACCTATCAAACTAAACCTATTCTATGATCTGGCGGGAATTTATTCCATTTGAAATAGAGGTTATTATCCACTGCAGCGGTTGATTTTTTGACCGTTTTTCATGACATGCGGGATTGCCCCCTGGTTTGAAAATATAACAAGTGGCGCCACACTCGCAAAGTGCGAATAAAACTCATTTGGCGATTTTTTATTTGATAGTCATTATATAGCCATGCATGCGAATTTTCGACCCGAAAAACGGTTTGGTTGGATCGATCACTCAATTGCGACCGCCTTTCTGCACTGTTACTTCCGGGTTCTGGAAGCGACCCGAGTACTCCGTTCAGAATGGTATTAGAAGGCAAGGGTGAGCAAATACCCTACCCAGAGCTCACTGGCTGGCTGATTTTACCGCCGAGCAAGTAGTTTTTGGTGCCTACAAGCCCGACGGGCTAGCGTAGTTTAGGAGAGTGGGGTCATTCGGCATCAAATGCCATGGAGTACTATGAGAACTGTATTGCCTCACGAAAGCACAAAGCAAACACAGAGACGGTTCCGAGCCCAACAAAACTGACAAAAAGTCTTCATCAAGGTTTGAATTCAAAGAGCGTATCCGGTTTCAGGATGAAGACAACGTAGCTCTGAGAAAACATAGTTTGAATTTAGGCCTATCTCGGAAAAAAGACAAACCATCAGTACGATTTAGCGTCAAGCGTTTACGTCAAAATTCAACTGATGTGGGTCTATTACATGTATCATGCAGCGCAGTGAGAGCAGCATACGAAATTGCAGACCTTTCAAAGATCAAAATGAAAACAATGGCAGCAATATTGGTTGTAATCACACTTAAATTTTTCGAATAAAAAAATTCTTCATGTGGATCGTGCTGTGAGAGATGTGCCAAAAGAGTAAAAACTTCTGTCGCGACGCTTAGATAGTAGACTGGCATGGCTAGCCAGCTATGGCGGATATGAGATTAGAAGGATTCTTCTATTAGGGAAGAGGGACCGAGGAATAGAAGTATCGCACTGAAGTGTGGCTTTACTTGCTGTTCCGTCACTTGAGCTTCCGCTCTGCATTATCTTGGCCCCTTTCATTACTGTTTTTCATCAATAAAGTAATGTTATCACACGTAATGAGTTTGTAAACCTTCCTCAAATTTGCTCACCCCTTTCAAGAAATAATCTCGTTATCCTGGCCCTCCATGCTTACAAACCTTATGCAAGTTACACCACGGGCATTCTGTTGTTCTTACATGGTGTGTAGGCCTAATCTTTTGAACATCATTTCGGATTTTAGTTTCTGTTGGCGCTGGAGAACTTACATCGTGATTTAAAAAAATAATAGCCTCAACAGAAATGAGGTATCATTAATACAAAAGGGAATAGAAACAGTCGCATTCTGCAGGTTCACCCAATCCCAATCGATTATTCTTTCTCTCACACCCACCCGGTCATTCTGCACCGCGGCATGCACGGCAACATGCACGGCAGAGTTCTTACCGAGAAGCGCGTATTCGAAGTGCGGCGAAGAATGACGATGGTACGTTGCTATGACTGCCGTCGCGTGTACATGAGCGCGGTGGCTGGAATGGAACGTGCACTATTGTGCACATAGGTCATATTTTAAGCGGCAATACTTGCCACGTTTGCATGTCATTTCCAAGTTACACACTCAGTTACACAACATGTTTAACTTTCAAGTTTCTCGACCTTCGTTCAATATTGCCATGGGACGGAGGGGGCGGAGGCACGAATATGTAAAGAGGGTAAGAGGTCAATACGTAGCCCAGTTTGCTTTCCACTGTTTGATACTTTTACCCCTGAAATCATCATGAGAAAATGTTCATATTTACGATAATGAGTGTCTACGTTCAGGTGTGAATAAGATGGAGAAAAAATAGGGGTAATGATGATACTTTATATTTTTGATCGGCCATGTGTGGGAGCGTCTCATAACCTTTGACCCTGCATCCGCTCTCATAAACATGATAAAGTACAAGTGCGATGAACCGCGCGCCTTTCACTTGTTACTTCACTTGCGGATGCCTCAACAGTGGGACGCAGGGCAGTAACTGTGTTCTTCAAGACTATCCGCCCGCCCTTTGTACCCGGTATACGGCGAAGACAATGGCCAACTCTGGACCAAACAGCCCGCCTGTCGCTAACATGTCACAGGAAGAGCTTCAGCTGCATCTAAAGACTAAAGGACAACCGTTTCCCACAGACAGTCTTGAAAATTCTCAACGGTAAGTCACGATCGTCCGACCTCCATGACATAAGGCCCCACGGTCTTATTTACAGTGTTCTCACTCTTGTTTCCTTAAATGTTGGGTGTTTCATCATTTTATCGTCAAGGCATGGGCAACTTGCAGCTGAACTTAATTGGGACTACAACATGATCTTAAACGTCTTTGAATTCTGTTATACACATTTCATGTCACCGTTTTACATACATTGTGTAGGAGGAGGCCTTGACTAAGGTAATTCTGTGAAGGAATTCATACATCATTTCACCACCACAGTATAGACAGACGGAGAGAAGATAAGTCATGTTTTATGAGATACTAATTCATTTTGCCAAAAATTATCGTGTAGGTATATGTTTATGTTGGTAGAAGGCAAACAAAAATCAAATTCAACCTCGGCTAAACTTCAACTAGAAGGGATTTACCCGCCAAAATTCTTTTTCGCAGCGCTTGTGGTATCAAGTTACGATTGGGTTCGCATAAATGGTGTGCCGTGTGTTTGATTTTCAAACGTCATTGCTATACTATACGTTTTACTATTTTCACGGCAGGAAATTTTCTGCGCAGCGTAAAAACTTATAAGGTGATTATTCCTCAACAATTTCAGCTCTGCGGTCAGTAATGCAGAGCTGGGACAGTGCTGAGAAATGTTATGGTTGAACATATGAAACCCTCTCATCTGCTCCTCACACAGATGTCCGTTGTTTACACTTCATTCTAATTCAGTCTCGCAAGAAAGTCATTTGTCCGTCTTACTTTCCCGCCAAAATTGATTAAATTACTGCCAACGTAGTCATAAGGTTCAGTGTCTCAGACTTCATGTGTTCAATCTTGTTGGTCAACATGATAAAGCAAATTAAACTTGTTACTAATTTTATTTTTCTTTTGCAGATCAAAAGATTGATGGGCCTGATTTTCTTTCCTTACAATGGAATGACGTCAATAACCTTTAGACCGAAGGGCCATTTTGCAGTTCATAGAGAAAGGGTAAGGTTTAATTCCTTTCTCACCATAGCAATGTATTATACTGTGTATTCTGTGAGTGTCTTCTATCAAATGAATAATCTTCTCGGAGATGATAGGCCACCCTATCTAAATCCAATATTTACAGTATACTGTAACAGTTATCATAATTGATCATGCTAAACTAACCTATTTTGTGTTTAATCCAAGTTGATCATAAAATTTATATGCAAATAATCAAACTTTATATTTGAAATATCAAAATCTATATCATACAGAGAATTTTGTAAACTTTGGGATGTTCACATTTGCCTAATTAGCTCCGCTGTCATGAGCTTATCAATCAGGCTGATTTTCTGTCGCTGTCCATATGTCCATCCGTCATCCCTCAACAATGGCCTTCTCCTTTGCAACTGCAATTCTGATTGCTTTGAAATTTTATATGCAGTTTATTTGTGATAACCTTGTTCAAATAAGTTGTTCAAATTGTTACGTGCAGAGAAAACGAACAAAAGGTGAACTCAGCAGTTAACGTTTAAACAAAATTTATTACAAAAAAAAACTAATTGCTAAGTCAGGGATAGAGTACAAGCTTTAAAAGTGTACAGACTACTTATCTCAGCTGGGACGGCAAAGCTCCAGTCTCAGAGTTGTAACGTCAGTTGGATGAATGAACAGTCCTTTGGCTTGCAGGCTTGAAGCTGCACAAAGTCCACAGTATAAATCCAGCGTTGGCAGTGAAGGTCTTGAAAAGTCTTGAGAATGACTACTGCTGGAGTTTAGTAACACACAAGAGACACGATCCCAAAAGTCTGACTGGAAGCTGTGCACGTCCCTTTTATAAAGGCATGTAAGAACAATCTAGAACTTTTATTGACATGCTAATTACTGTTCTAAAATTATCTCCCTTACACAACTAATCAACTTTCCAGAACATTCCAAACATGACTAATTGAATTCAAGGTTGTGAGGTCATCAAGGGCAGTGACCTTGGAATGTTCTAGACTAATTGAACTCAGGTCATGATGAGTGTGGGGGAAATGACCTACATAACACACCCCCTCTTCAAAAAAAAGAAAATTTTTCAAAGAAAAATCTTTCTTTTACAAATGTAATCTTGAAAAGGATTTAAGTACTCAAATTTTGTTTTACTCTAAAGTAAAATTTCTTGAAAGTGAACAACAATAAAATTCTAAATACGAGAGAGACAGTCTGCAATTAAATTGTCTCTGCCTTTGATATGTCTAATGTCAAGATTAAACTCCTGTAACATTAAACTCCATCTTAGCAATCTCTGATTTTTGCCTTTAAATTTCTGCAGAAAAACAAGAGGGTTGTGATCAATATAAACCACTATTGGCTGATTTGAAGAAGTAACATAAACTTCAAAATGCTGTAAAGCTAATATCAAAGATAAACACTCTTTTTCAATTGTAGAGTAGTTTCTCTGGGATTTGTTAAATTTGCGTGAAAAATAGCAAACAGGATGATCCATGACTATCTTCTTGCAATTTGTTGTTGGAAAACTTGAAATGGCACTGAATTTGGCATAAAGTATGCACGGCAAAGTCCGGTTATTTTTACTGAGTTCGATAAAGTCATTGTTCGGCAAATACTTGGCTTCCTCCTGGAGATATTCCGCTTTCGCAGGATTCAGTCCGTCTGGATGTTGTTCCACTGGATTACTGTCGCAGACATCTTCGTTGTGGTAGATGATGTTTGTCCTTGTTGGAACATCTTGAAACAGGTGTTTATATTCATGGAGCAGTTCTTTCACCTGTTGTTGTTGTTCTGGCTGGAGGTGTGCCAACTTTGTAGACTCCAGCTTCTCCAGGATTTCTGAGTTCTGAAGCTTGACCGAGCCCAGCTTTGAGTTTAGAGTATTTTCACTCAAGTCAGTTTCAGTATCACTATCTTCATAATGGCCAGAACTGACGGTACTGACAGGCTGAGTTATAGTAGGATTATCCCTATCCAAATATGGCTTAAGCATATTTATGTGACATAGCTGCTTTTGTTTACGCCTGTCAGGTGTTATTATGATGTAATTTAAATCACTCAATTTCTTATCGATTAGATATGGCCCAAAGTAACGAGCATGGAGTGGTTTGCCAGGAATTGGAAGTAGAACAAGAACTTTTTGACCTGGTTCAAACTTCCGTTTGAGGTGTTTTTATCGTATTTGGTTTTCATTGACTGCTGAGATGACTCAAGATTTTCTCTGGCTAATTCACATGCTTTAGAGAGTTTGTACGAAAATCTGACACATATTGCAAAATATTCAGACAATCATCATCGTCTGATAGGAATTTCTCTTTAACGAGCTTAAGTGGGCCACGGACTGTATGTCCAAATACAAGCTCAAATGGGCTAAAACGAAGAGACTCTTGAATTGACTCTCTAACAGCAAAGAGCAGAAAATGAATTCCTTCATCCCACTGCTTCTCTGTGTCAAAACAGTAGGTCCTAATCATGTTTTTCAAAGTTTGATGAAATCGCTCAAGAGCACCCTGACTTTCTGGATGATAGGCGGATGACCTATACTGTTTAATGCCTAGCTGATCCATTACTTGTTGAAAAATACCAGACATAAAGTTGGAGCCTTGATCGGACTGGACACATTTAGGGAGGCCAAATAAAGTGAAAAATTTGACTAAAGCTCTCACTATAGTCTTTGTCTTTATATTTCTCAGTGGTATGGCTTCTGGGACCGAGTTGATGTACACATTATTGTCAGCATGTACTCATTTCCTGATCTTGTTTTTGGTAGGGGCCCAACACAGTCTATTAGTATCCTACTAAATGGTTCTTGAAATGCAGGAATGGCTGTAAAGGGCCTTTGGAATGGTCTGATTTGGCTTTCCTACCATTTGACATGTGTGACAAGTTTTACAGAAATGTGTTACATCCTGCCTGAGATTAGGCCAATAAAAGTGACTGAGAATTTTATGATAAGTTTTCCTTACTCCCAAATGACCAGCCCAGGGCGTTTCATGGGCCAGGCGCAATATTTCAGCACGATAGGGCTTTGGAACCACAATTTGATGTTTTATAGCCCAGTCGTCATCAACCAAAACGTCTGGAGGTCTCCATTTACGCATGAGAATACCAGATTTTGTATAATAGGAAACAGAGCTATCTGAAGTTTTACCTTCATCATCATCTACCCTGTCAAACAAAGACAAAATATCTGGGTCTTTGTGTTGTTCTGCAATGAGATTTGATCTAGAAAATGTCTGACTTTGGTCAGCAGAAGTTTTACTGGAAGTTTCAAATCCACGAGGGATAACGGAATGATCCGTGTCAAACACCTGACTGAGAAAGGTGTCTTTTAAGTCAACATCTGTGACATTATTTTTGAGAGTATTTTGATTCTCGGAAGTTTTCTTTGACATGGCTCGAGTAATGGCACATGAAGGAAATAAATCGGGTATCTCTTGTTCAATTGGCTCTGGATCCTGATCTAAAGTAGGATTATCAGTCACAAGTGGATTAGTAATGACCTTGTCCCCAGCAAGGTCGTTTCCAAGAAGAAGGTGAATCCCTTCAAAAGGCAAAAAAGGCCTAATACCTAAAGTCACAGGTCCAGAAACAAAGTCCGAAGACAAATAGACATTATGGAGAGGAACAGGAATGTAGTCATTACAATCTACCCCCTTAATAAGAACTTTAGAACCTGAAAATGACTTTTCAGAAAACGGCAGGGTATCTGCCAACAAAAGAGACTGGGAAGCCCCGGTATCTCTTAAAATTTGACAGAGGAAGCGGAAGAGAAATCACTAGAAAGTGATATAAAACCATTATGAATAAATGGCTCGAAATACCCATAATGCTATCTTGAGAAGAATTGACCTTGACCTCATTAATTGGGGATGAGAGGGGTTTAACCTCAGAAAATGTGTTGCACACATTATTAGACTCTAATTGAGTTGATGAAGAAATAAAGCCGTTGGCTTAGATCCACTTTGACCACTTTGACCTTCACGTTTTCTTTTCAATTTGAAACACTCTGACATTAAATGGCCGTCTTTCTTACAATAATTACAAGAAAGTGTACCAAACTGTTTGTCAGAAGGAGATTGAGACTTGGGATCTGATGATGTGGGAGTGTTACTTGAACTCTGTGAACTGTTGTCATTTGATTTTCTACTCTCCTTTGAAAAATTCTTGGATGAAAAGGAGGAGTTAAATTTACCTGCATTGTTTCTGTATGAAAGGACTGGGATGGTTTGCTGAGAAATGAAGATTTGTGGGTCAATGAATAATCATCGGCCAAACGTGCAGCAACCTCCAATGTATCTGCCTTTTGTTCATTGATAAACGTCTTGATGTCACTCCGAATGCACCTCTTAAATTCTTCAATCAAAACAAGCTGTCGTAATTTGTCATAATTCTGACTGACCTTTTCAGAAGAACACCAGCGATCAAACAGTTGTTCTTTTGTTCGAGCAAATTCAACATAAGTTTGATCCTTCACCTTCTCACAATCCCTAAATTTCTGACGGTAAGCTTCAGGCACAACTCATAGCCCTTGAGAATTAATTCCTTCACAGAATCATAATTTGAAGCCTGCTCTACTGACAACTGAATGTAAATTTCTCTGGCTTTAACCCACCAAAGCACTCTGCAAAAGCATAGACCAGGACTCCTTAGGCCAATCCAGACTCTGAGCAATTTTCTCAAAATGAAGGAAATATTTATCGACATCCTTTTCTTGGAAAGGGGGAACTAACCTGAAATGCTTAGTGATGTCGAAACTGTCTGAAGGGAAGAATTTTCCTGACTTTCTAAGCTCTAAACGTCTCATTTCTAACTGCAGTCGGTGTTCTGCTAATTCTCTTTCCTTTTCTTTTTCCTCTCTTTCTTCTCCCTTTGTCTTTCTTCCATTTGCAATTCTTTTTCTTTCATTTCCAATTCCCTCTCTTTCTGTCTTTCTTCCATTTGCAATTTTTCCTTTTCTAATTCCAATTTCTTAAGCTCCAAATCTGCCTGTATTTGTAATTCTAATTTTTTGAGTTCGAAGGAAGACTCAGGCTCATAATCTTTTAAGGCAGACTCTTCAAAATGGCCAGAATTAACTAAATGTTTTGCAATCTTGAACTGAATTTCTCGCTTGCGCATAGATCTTTTGACATCTACTTTAAGGAAATTTGCCAGTGCTATGAGGTTGTCTTTTCTGAGGGAATTAAATGTGTCCTGATCAAGGTCATCCATAAATTCGTCTGGCTTGAATTCCGCCATGATTGAATTTCGCTGAGTTCACAGTATACAGTAGTTTTGAAAAGGCTGTCAAAATGTTGTCAAACGGCTCAAAATATTCGTCTCCCGGACGAGCCCCCAATTTGTTACGTGCAGAGAAAACGAACAAAAGGGTGAACTCAGCAGTTAACGTTTAAACAAAATTTATTACAAAAAAAAACTAATTGCTAATCAGGGATAGAGTACAAGCTTTAAAAGTGTACAGACTACTTATCTCAGCTGGGACGGCAAAGCTCCAGTCTCAGAGTTGTAACAGTCAGTTGGATGAATGAACAGTCCTTTGGCTTGCAGGCTTGAAGCTGCACAAAGTCCACAGTATAAATCCAGCGTTGGCAGTGAAGGTCTTGAAAAGTCTTGAGAATGACTACTGCTGGAGTTTAGTAACACACAAGAGACACGATCCCAAAAGTCTGACTGGAAGCTGTGCACGTCCCTTTTATAAAGGCATGTAAGAACAATCTAGAACTTTTATTGACATGCTAATTACTGTTCTAAAATTATCTCCCTTACACAACTAATCAACTTTCCAGAACATTCCAAACATGACTAATTGAATTCAAGGTTGTGAGGTCATCAAGGGCAGTGACCTTGGGAATGTTCTAGACTAATTGAACTCAGGTCATGATGAGTGTGGGGGAAATGACCTACATAACAAAATCGTAGTGAAATTTGCATATTTTAATTTTAAGGCAATTTTCATCATTTTGGGTTAAAAAAAATATTTGAAAATCTTCCTCAAACTCACTGGTCAGATAGCTTTGATATTTGCTACATAGGTCCGTAGGGATGATCTGTTTCAGATTTATTCAAATGGTGGAGAAATATGCAAATTTTTATTTTTTAGGCAACTTTTGTCATTTTTGGTCAAAACGATTGTTTCACCAAAATTGCTCGTCTGTCAGCTGTGATATTTGGTATACAGGTTTAAAGGGATGAGCAAAATGTGATATATTCACATTATGATGAAATTTACAATTTTGGGGCATTTTTTGTCATATTTGGTCAAAACTTGTATTCCTCAAAAAGTATGGGTCTGATAGCTTTGATATTTGGTATACAGGTTCCTACAGATACACTGAATGTAATGTATTAAATTTCGAAATTATGATTAAATCAGCAATTTTGTATTTTTGCAGCTATTTTTGGCTTTCTTTGTCCAGCCACTGAAACGGGCTATCAAAGATTTCTACCTTCATCAATACATGTCAAAAAAAGTTATTCTCTACAAAACACAACACAGCTATATTGCCCGCTAGGTCGCTTTTTATACTGCTGACAGCTTTACACAATGTTTTGTTTGCATACAAGTAAGTAAAATAACTGATACACAATTGCACAATATGGATGAGAACTTTTAAAAAAACAGGTGGACCCTGTGTTCAAAATTGTGTCAGTGTGAAAACCAACTACATGTCCTGATACATTGTGTTCATTAATATTTACCATTTTCAGTATCAAACAATGAATGCCATCAACTTCATTTCCTGTTTTCTAAAAGGGTTTCCCGATTGATTATGGAAAGATAGTTTGTAAAGATAGGATGAAGTGAACACAGTTGCACAATATGGATGAGAACTTTAAAAAAAACAGGAGGACCTGTGTTCAAAATTGTGTCAGTGTGAAAACCAACTACATGTTATGATAGGTTGTGTAGGTGTGTGTATGTGCAGTGTGTCTCAAAGCGTAGCTGCCTATAGCACTTGACACACCGGAATGCACCATTTTTTACACATTTGTGTAATTATAAGGTCGCTGCCAGTGAAAATAGTGTCCAATAGGATTGCACGCGATGTATAAGTGTTTGGCTAGGTTGTGTGTGCAATGTATGTTATCCTATGTTTTGGTTTTTCACCTGCCTATGCTTCAATTACATTCACAATCCATAAGGAACGATGGCATTACACAAATGTCTTCACATATCCTCTATGTCAAATTATCTTCAGTTTCAAAGTAGCTGGATTCCATCTCAAGTGAAAACTGATTTAATTCCGCACACATTGTTTTCATTAATATTTACCATTTTCAGTATCAAACAATGAATGCCATCAACTTTATTTTCTGTTTTCTAAAATGGTTTCCCGATTGATAATGGAAAGACAGTTTGTAAAGATAGGAAGAAGCAAAGGAGAATAAGACATATAAGTTGTTACGTGCAGAGAAAACGAACAAAAGGGTGAACTCAGCAGTTAACGTTTAAACAAAATTTATTACGAAAATAAAACTAATTGCTAAGTTAGGGATAGAATACGAGCTTTAAAGTGTACAGACTACTTATCTCAGCTGGGACGGCAAAGCTCCAGTCTCAGAGTTGTAACAGTCAGTCGGATGAATGAACAGTCCTTTGGCTTGCAGGCTTGAAGCTGCACAAAGTCCACAGTATAAATCCAGCGTTGACAGTGAAGGTCTTGAAAAGTCTTGAGAATGACTACTGCTGGAGTTTAGTAACACACAAGAGACACGATCCCAAAAGTCTGACTGGAAGCTGAGCACGTCCCTTTTATAAAGGCATATAAGAACATCTAGAACTTTTATTGACATGCTAATTACTGTTCTAAAATTATCTCCCTTACACAACTAATCAACTTTCCAGAACATTCCAAACATGACTAATTGAATTCAAGGTTGTGAGGTCATCAAGGGCAGTGACCTTGAGAATGTTCTAGACTAATTGAACTCAGGTCATGATGAGTGTGGGGAAATGACCTACATAACACACCCCCTCTTCAAAAAAAGAAAATTTTTCAAAGAAAAATCTTTCTTTTGCAAATGTAATCTTGAAAAAGATTTAAGTACTCAAATTTTGTTTTACTCTAAAGTAAAATTTCTTGAAAGTGAACAACAATAAACTCTAAATACGAGAGAGACAGTCTGCAATTAAATTGTCTCTGCCTTTGATATGTCTAATGTCAAGATTAAACTCCTGTAACATTAAACTCCATCTTAGCAATCTCTGATTTTTGCCTTTAAATTTCTGCAGAAAAACAAGAGGGTTGTGATCAATATAAACCACTATTGGCTGATTGGAAGAAGTAACATAAACTTCAAAATGCTGTAAAGCTAATATCAAAGATAAACACTCTTTTTCAATTGTAGAGTAGTTTCTCTGGGATTTGTTAAATTTGCTAAATTTGTTAAAAATAGCAAACAGGATGATCTGTCCCATGACTATCCTCTTGCAATTGGATATTGGAAAACTCGAAATGGCACTGAATTTTGGCATAAAGTATGGATTGCAAAGTCCAGTTATTTTTATTGAGTTCGATAAAGTCATTGTTCGGCAAATACATGGCTTCCTCTTGGAGATATTCCGCTTTCGCAGGATTCAGTCTGTCTGGATGTTGTTCCACTGGATTACTGTCGCAGACATCTTCGTTGTGATAGATGATGTTTGTCCTTGTTGGAACATCTTGAAACAAATGTTCATGGATTGGTTCTTTCAGCTGTTGTTGTTGTTCTGGCTGGAGGTGTGCCAACTTTGTAGACTCCAGCTTCTCCAGGATTTCTGAGTTCTGAAGCTTGACCGAGCCGCTTTGAGTTTAGAGTATTTTCACTCAAGTCAGTTTCAGTATCACTATCTTCATAATGGCCAGAACTGACTGTACTGACAGGCTTTGTTTTAGTAGGATTATCCCTATCCAAATATGGCTTAAGCATATTTATGTGACATAGCTGTTTTTGTTTTCGCCTGTCAGGTGTTATTATGATGTAATTTAAATCACTCAATTTCTTATCGATTAGATATGGCCCAAAGTAACGAGCATGGAGTGGTTTGCCAGGAATTGGAAGTAGAACAAGAACCTTTTGACCGGGTTCAAACTTCCGTTTTGAGGTGCTTTTATCATATCTGGTTTTCATTGACTGCTGAGATGACTTAAGATTTTCTCTGGCTAATTCACATGCTTTAGAGAGTTTCGTACGAAAATCTGACACATATTGCAAAATATTCAGACAATCATCATCGTCTGATAGGAATTTCTCTTTAACGAGCTTAAGTGGGCCACGGACTGTATGTCCAAATACAAGCTCAAATGGGCTAAAACCAAGAGACTCCTGAATTGACTCTCTAACAGCAAAGAGCAGAAAATGAATTCCTTCATCCCACTGCTTCTCTGTGTCAAGACAGTAGGTCCTAATCATGTTTTTCAAAGTTTGATGAAATCGCTCAAGAGCACCCTGACTTTCTGGATGATAGGCGGATGACCTATACTGTTTAATGCCTAGCTGATCCATTACTTGTTGAAAAATACCAGACATAAAGTTGGAGCCTTGATCGGACTGGACACATTTAGGGAGGCCAAATAAAGTGAAAAATTTGACTAAAGCTCTCACTATAGTCTTTGTCTTTATATTTCTCAGTGGTATGGCTTCGGGGAACCGAGTTGATGTACACATTATTGTCAACATGTACTCATTTCCTGATCTTGTTTTTGGTAGGGGCCCAACACAGTCTATTAGTATCCTACTAAATGGTTCTTGAAATGCAGGAATTGGCTGTGAAGGGGCCTTTGGAATGGTCTGATTTGGCTTTCCTACCATTTGACATGTGTGACAAGTTTTACAGAAATGTGCTACATCCTGCCTGAGATTAGGCCAATAAAAGTGACTGAGAATTTTATGATAAGTTTTCCTGACTCCTAAGTGACCAGCCCAGGGCGTTTCATGGGCCAGGCGCAATATTTCAGCACGGTAGGGCTTTGGAACCACAATTTGATGTTTTATAGCCCAATCGTCATCAACCAAAACATCTGGAGGTCTCCATTTACGCATTAGAATACCAGACTTTGTATAATAGGAAACAGAGCTATCTGAAGTTTTACCTTCATCATCTACCCTGTCAAACAAAGACAAAATATCTGGGTCTTTGTGTTGTTCTGCAATGAGATTTGATCTAGAAAATGTCTGACTTTGGTCAGCAGTTTTACTGGAAGTTTCAAATCCACGAGGGATAACGGAATGATCCGTGTCAAACACCTGACTGAGAAAGGTGTCATTTAAGTCAACATCTGTGACATTATTTTTGAGAGTATTTTGATTCTCAGAAGTTTTCTTGGACATGGCTCGAGTAATAGCACATGAAGGAAATAAATCGGGTATCTCTTGTTCAATTGGCTCTGGATCCTGATCTAAAGTAGGATTATCAGTCACAAGTGGATTAGTAATGACCTTGTCCCCAGCAAGGTCGTTTCCAAGAAGAAGGTGAATCCCTTCAAAAGGCAAAAAAGGCCTAATACCTAAAGTCACAGGTCCAGAAATAAAGTCCGAAGACAAATAGACATTATGGAGAGGAACAGGAATGTAGTCATTGCAATCTACCCCCTTAATAAGAACTTTAGAACCTGAAAATGACTTTTCAGAAAACGGCAGGGTATCTGCCAACAAAAGAGACTGGGAACCCCGGTATCTCTTAAAATTTTGACAGGGGTAGCGGAAGAGAAATCACTAGAAAGTGATATAAAACCATTATGAATAAATGGTTCGAAAATACCCATAATGCTATCTTGAGAAGAATTGACCTTGACCTCATTAATTGGGGATAAGAGGGGTTTAACCTCAGAAAATGTGTTGCACACATTATTAGACTCTAATTGAGTTGATGAAGAAATAAAGCCGGTGGGCTTAGATCCACTTTGACCACTTTGACCTTCACGTTTTCTTTTCATTTGAAACACTCTGACATTAAATGGCCGTCTTTCTTACAATAATTACAAGAAAGTGTACCGAACTGTTTGTCAGAAGGAGATTGAGACTTGGGATCTGATGATGTGGGAGTGTTACTTGAACTCTGTGAACTGTTGTCATTTGATTTCCTACTCTCCTTTGAGAAATTCTTGGATGAAAAGGAGGAGTTAAATTTACCTGCATTGTTTCTGTAGGAAAAGGACTGGGATGGTTTTGCTGAGAAATGAAGATTTGTGAGTCAATGAATAATCATCGGCCAAACGTGCAGCAACCTCTAATGTATCTGCCTTTTGTTCATTGATAAACGTCTTGATGTCACTCCGGATGCACCTTTTAAATTCCTCAATCAAAACAAGCTGTCGTAATTTGTCATAATTCTGACTGACCTTTTCCGAAGAACACCAACGATCAAACAGTTGTTCTTTTGTTCGAGCAAATTCAACATAAGTTTGATCCTTCACCTTCTCACAATCCCTAAATTTCTGACGGTAAGCTTCAGGCACTAACTCATAGCCCTTGAGAATTAATTCCTTCACAGAATCATAATTTGAAGCCTGCTCTACTGACAACTGAATGTAAATTTCTCTGGCTTTACCCACCAAAGCACTCTGCAAAAGCATAGACCAGGACTCCTTAGGCCAATTCAGACTCTGAGCAATTTTCTCAAAATGAAGGAAATATTTATCAACATCCTTTTCTTGGAAAGGGGGAACTAACCTGAAATGCTTAGTGATGTCAAAACCGTGTGAAGGGAAGGATTTTCCTGACTGTCCAAGCTCTAAACGTTTCATTTCTAATCTTTCCTGCCTATCTTTCTCTCTCTGTCTTTCTTCCATTTCTAACTGCATTTGTATTTTTTCTTTTTCTATTTGTAATTCTAGTTTCTTGATCTCCAAATTTGTCTGCATTTCTAATTCTAATTTTCTTAGTTCAAAGGTAGACTCGGGCTCATAATCTTTCAATGTGGATTCCTCAAATTGGCCTAAATTAACTAAATGTTTGGCAATACGGTACTGTATTTCCCTCTTGCGCATAGATCTTTTGACTTCTACTTTAAGGAAATTGGCCAGTGTTATGAGGTCGTCTTTTCTGAGGGAATCAAATGTGTCCTGATCAAGGTCATCCATTTCCTCTGGTTTAAATTCCGCCATGATTAAATTTCGCTGAGTTCACAGTATACAGTAGTTTTAAAAAGGCTGGCAAAATGTTGTCAAACGGCTCAAAATGTTCGTATCCCGGACAAGCCCCCAATTTGTTACGTGCAGAGAAAACGAACAAAAGGGTGAACTCAGCAGTTAACGTTTAAACAAAATTTATTACGAAAATAAAACTAATTGCTAAGTTAGGGATAGAATACGAGCTTTAAAGTGTACAGACTACTTATCTCAGCTGGGACGGCAAAGCTCCAGTCTCAGAGTTGTAACAGTCAGTCGGATGAATGAACAGTCCTTTGGCTTGCAGGCTTGAAGCTGCACAAAGTCCACAGTATAAATCCAGCGTTGACAGTGAAGGTCTTGAAAAGTCTTGAGAATGACTACTGCTGGAGTTTAGTAACACACAAGAGACACGATCCCAAAAGTCTGACTGGAAGCTGAGCACGTCCCTTTTATAAAGGCATATAAGAACAATCTAGAACTTTTATTGACATGCTAATTACTGTTCTAAAATTATCTCCCTTACACAACTAATCAACTTCCAGAACATTCCAAACATGACTAATTGAATTCAAGGTTGTGAGGTCATCAAGGGCAGTGACCTTGAGAATGTTCTAGACTAATTGAACTCAGGTCATGATGATGTGGGGGAAATGACCTACATAACAAAGTATATAATTAATTTTGCATTACATTTTGTAATATGTTTTTCACTCACACAGTGCTCTATCCTGTAGTCACGTCCTCCAGCAGTGAACCCTAGAGTTTAAATTAAGGTAGTACAAACCACAAATTCAAAAGCATACATTTTCCCCAAACTTTTCTTCAGGAAACATTTCACTATTCACCTTTACTAACAACAGTCCTTCAATGCCAGGGTCTCCATGGCAAGCTTGGTAAACATTTTACATACTGTTAACCTTCAAACAAGCCATCATTCTTTTGAAAGACAATTGAGCAAAAAGTCAGAGTACTTGCAAAAGTTAAAATATCTATTTTCATGCTCCATGCTTTGCTCCATGAATATCATCGTGATTGCTCATTAGTGATGAACTAGCGAATGTTTCAGAGTCCAAATACCTGAGCAAGAGGTGCATACTATGTATGTCAAGATCTAACCTCTTTTCTCTGTACAGATTGTAGAGGATACGATATACATCATCCAGCAAAATCCAAATTCACCACAAGTAACCAGAGATGAGCTTCAGGCTGATTGGAAAGCAATTGAAGACAGTCTCATCACGTATGGCTTGTTACAAAACATTAATGTCAAAGGTAAATCTTTTTACCAGGTATTACAAGCATGAAAAACGGGCATAATATGATAAACAGCAAAGCAATGACACGTAAATTGCTATTCCTGTGAGTTTCTTAAACAGTGTACACATAAATGAATAGACACTACTCCAAGGTCTGTGTTTAGCTACTGTAGACTATAGTCTATAGAAGTTATTGGGATGGGTATCCGTCTGGCGTCAGTCTGTATATATGTATGTATGTCCGTTTGTGAGGTGTCTGTCCGCTCAAATATCTTGAGAACCCATGTATTGAAATTATGATGAAATCTTCAATTTTGTATTTTTGCAGCTCATTTTGCCATTTTTGGTCAGGCCATCCTGAAATGAGTTATCAAAGATATCCACCTTCTAAATCAATACATGTGTCACAAAAAGTTATTCTCTACATAACACAGCAGACCTCTGTCGACTGTTGGGTCACTTGTTTTTTCAAAACCGCTGGTCAGACAGCTTAAATATTTGGTTTACAGGTCCCTAGGATGACCTTAGTGAGATGATTTCATACAGTCAGGAAATACTTAATTTTGTATCCATGTGTATAGTAGCTTCAGGGACTTTGGCCCTATGTTTTTAAAGTTGGAAAGGTTGGCATCGCAATAAATCTATCCATGTTTGCTTTGTAATTGAGTAGTACAGTATTGAGTAGGGTAGAATATTGTGCTGTGGTACATAGTTGTTAAGTCAATGAATCATTGACTCTCTATTGCCTTATATGTTTTACATTTAAATGCAATTTTGAGTCAAATGCAGGGCCGAAAATTACGCTGGTCCGAGGTCCTGGACCAGTGATTTTTTATCCCGGACCAGTATAAAATTACCCCTTAAAAGTCCGCGGACCAGTAGGAAACGGGAGTCAATTTACTTCGCAATGGAGTTTCCAGTGTTTTTCCAAGATTGTGTTCTTGTGTCTTTTGACGCAAAATTGGAAACTACCGGTATGTCCCTCAAAATACGGGAGTAACTGGACGCACTAAAATCAGGCCTAGAATTTCACTGACACCAAGAGTCCATTGTGAGACTACGTCTTCTAGCTACAAAATCAGTTACTCTGTAGCGATTCATGATATGAGCAAGGCGATGTGCGTCCACTAGCCACTGCACTGGGCCCTGGGCCATGAACTCATCTTACATGTAAAATGTAACGTGGCAAAAACCAGACCGTAGTCTCACCTAAAAATATCAGCAACCCCAAAATTGTGTGAAAATATTATATCTCTGTCTATCAAAGTAGTATTTTGCAGTAAATTTCTCTGGAAGGAGTCTCATTATAAGTTTCCGATCGTCCGTAGCAAGCAAGCTTCAGAGTTTAGGAGGTCACCATGCTGACTTCCTTATATAGTCAAGACCCCCTAGCTCGATTGTAGCTGACCTTAACAAGAACCGCCTAGCTTGTCAAAACAGCTTTATGGCAATTTGCTATTGATATCAAAGGAAAAAGTTCTTCTCAGATATTTGGTGTTTTCAACCTTTTTTTTTGCATTTTAAATGGAAAAGAATCAATCGCTGGGCAATTATAAAATGACTTTATAGCTATAGTAAAATAAAATGTTAAGTGTGTGTACCAGAACTTGAGAAGTCTACCAAGTAAATGTTTATGCAGAGTGTCTATATTACAAAGATTGACAGTTTTTGCTGTATGTAAATCCCAAGCAAATCTGATAGAAATGCATATATAACATGAGTACGAGAAATGAATCATTCTCGTATTGTTATGCAAATTTTTGAGGACCAGTGGATTTTATCGTGGGTGTGAGTGTAAAAAAACGGGTCACTGGTCCTGGGACCAGTGGGAAAAAAGGGAAATTTTCAGGCCCTGAAATGCACCTGAAATTTAAAATGGAATGACATGCAATATGCTAGACTTAACAGGTTTGCCCTAGAATGAGTGTATAAAAAGACTTTATTTTACTGATAAGACACATAATGCATAATATTTTTGGCATTTATCCTATAGGGATCAGAACATTGGCAGTGATCAGAGTGTTGGAGATCACCTTTGGAGGTCAAAGTGCACTGGGGAAGATTGTAACCATTGTTGATGTAAGTATGATATCTCTCAGTAATTCAACATAGTATGATAACTTGATAATATTGTGTCATGTTTATTATGCTCTTTGTCACTTTTGAGTAAGCTTCTGTCACCACAGTAGTGGTTTAACTCCTTGTTCACATGCTGAACAAATTTAAGAACAAAGCCTTTCAGAGTTATATAAAGAACATTGTCTTATATTAGTTACATATTTTTTACCATAGGATGCTGGAAAACTTTCTGTGAAAGGAGGAAAAGATGGCAGACTACCTCGTTGGGGTGTTTTGGTGCATGAGGAGAAGGTTGAGCAGTTTGTTATTTTCCTTGAAGGAATAATCTTTTGCAATGTTGAAAGCAATGATCTTGTTCTTGCACTCCTTTCTTATATGGGAGTGCATTTCCTGTGTAACTTTGACTATGCTCGAGCTGTAAAGAGTGCATGTCAGTTTTTAGAATACTTTTGGCTCACATCTAAAGACAAAAATACAATCCGGGGTAGGTTCAGACAAGTTAGGCCTTGCTATTGTAGGAAATGTGTAATTTGGTCATAGCAAGACAATGTCTTCTCAAAAGTAGGACTTTGCATGTATGCCGAGTATTAAGAAAACTTTTCATTTTACTATTTTTTGCTTTGCTGTCAGAGATGGGAAGTTGATCAGATAAGCTGACTCATTCATTTTGTCTGTCCTCAAATTTAGTCTTCACTAAAACTGCTCAGATGACATTCACCATGTGATATTTGGACTACAAGCCACTGACTATGACTGATTTATGATATTATCAAAGGACAAATACCTTGCATATGCAATTTTTTTATCTGATTTTTGTAGTGTTTTCAAACAGCCTCTTGTCTGATGTGTTTGGTTTGACAGCTTCTTGTCTGATATGGCTGGTCTTACAGCTTCCAAAGTCAATGTGCAGCTTCCTTGGGAGCCCTTATCAACTGTTAATGTGAAAGTGTACAAAAAATTTGTACATGTACATGTGTTAGCATTTCTTTGTATTGCTCAACTTACTTCAGAAATCTTCATTTAAATTGTCCACTTCGAATATTTAAAAAAATGTTTTGGTAAATTTGCTACTTTCTCATAAAAGCATTTTCTCACGTAGTGTTTATCTGACAGCTCTCAAGTATAGCTTTTAGCTTTGTAGGGATGCTTTTAGTAGGTGTTTGTTACATTAGCATGAAAATAGATATTTTAACTTTTGCAAGTACTCTGACTTTTTGCTCAATTGTCTTTCAAACAGTATTTCTTTGAAAATGTTGTCCAAGAGCAATCGCATTTGCTTTGTTAGGTCATCTAAGAAATGACTTCATCTGCTTCAATGCAAATGTTGGTCACACTTGTATTAGCAAGTATCAGCATTTTGGTGACACACAAGTTGCCTTCTTCAGGGTAAACACTGATAAAGGATTTCTTTTATCATTATTTACCCTGAAGAAGGCGATATGTTTATCGCTGAAACACAGGTATTCCTTAAGACCGGTTGAACTTCCTCATTCTTTGCTCCCCGCATCTGCTATGGTCTAGACATGTTCCCAAACTCCACTCGTAACTGCAATGGTTGTAGTAGGACTGATTTTTTCCACCAAACTAAGACACTTTTTTGTAAATTTTAGTGATTTTTTGCATAATTTCTTAATTTCTTAACTAATTAAACTAATTCAGTAGAAGTGAGGACATTTGATTTATAGCAACAATGAAATTATTGTATTGAGTCTGCAATGGTGATGAAATTCACAAATGTACATGTACATTTACATGTTCATTGTTTGTCAAATTTTCTCACTATTTGTTACAAGTATTGTTTTTTTATATGCAACTTGTTAGATTAGTTTAAGATTTGTTTTGTAGCTTTCTAGGAATGCAAGAGGTTATGCAGTTGCTTTAGAATTTATTTACACATTTTTTCATTGTTAATTATAGTTATTGAAATTTGTACACTTGTTTTTTTGGAGGACAGTTTTCCAGTTTCTGGTCCAAAAATCCTTTTTCTATTAATCAGCTTCTCTGATTAGTTTGAAACTTGGCATCTAGATTCCTTGGGGTGACCTCAGGTTTTTGGCTTCGCTTTTAGTGATGCAAAGCTTATATTTTAGGTGGATGTATGGCATTGTCTGTCGTCTGGTGTTTGTGAAGTTTTTACATTCCAAGCTTCCTCTTCAAAACAGCCAGTGTGATTACTTTAATATTTGAAATATATATTTGATCAAATTGTGATGAAATATGCAAATTTGTATTTTTGAGTCTACTTTTGCTATTTTTGTTCAAGGTCAAAAATTTCGTTTAACAAAATCACTTTTGATTTTTGATTTGATTCTGTTCATACAGGGTTCATAGGGATGATCAAAATGTGTAGAATATTTTAAATTTGTGTTATGAAATCTACAATTTGTATTTTAGGGGTAATTTTAGCCATTTTGGGTCATTTTTTTTCTCACAAGTGCTTATCTGATAGCCTTGATATTAATTATACAGGCACCAAAGGTTATCTTAATGTAATGTGTATCAAAATTATGAAATCTGTAATTTTGTATTTCGGGTGCAATGTTTATCAGAAAAATTGCTTTTCATAAAGTACTTGTCTGATAGCTTTGATATTTTGTGTAGAGGTTCCTAGTGTTTATCTTGATATTATGCTGAAATCTGCAATTTTTTATTTTTAGGGCAATTTTTGTCACAAACTTTGTTTTTCTAAAACTGCTTGTCTTATAGCTTTGATATTTGGTATAAATGTTCTTAGGGATGATTTAAAGTCAAGGTCAGCCAGGAAAGTGTTATCTTTCCTGCCATTCAGCCTGAGCAGAGGTTCTTGGCCTTTCATCCTATTGAGTCCCATGTCTTTCTTCACCTTCAAACATATCAAAGGCTGTGAAAGATTGCCACCTTTGTTAGAACATATGTCACAAATAGTTAAGTCTCTACACAATACAGTGGAGCTCTATCGGCTGCAAGGTTACTTGTTTACAGATTTTAGTGAGATTTGCATATTTGTATTTCTTTGGCAGGTTTTGTGCCTACATTTGGTTTTTATTTTATGCATATATACCAGAGAGCTTAAATGTTTGGCGTGTCTGTATGTCTGTAAGTGTGTGCAATGTGTGTCAATCCACATCTAAATATGCAAAACTGCAGCACCTACCATCTTAGTATTTGGTGTACATGTACACCCATGGGTGGAGATGTGAATTTGTTCAAATGAATATGTCAGTGTAAAAAATATCTAATGAAGTTCTAAAGGGAAAATCCAGTCAATTGGTCAAAATAATTTCATTTTCTCTGAATTAACCGTTCTGATTGCTTTGAAACTTGGTATACATGTACCTAGAGGCAACCTTATTTGAATGTATTCAATCTTGGTGAATTTTCTTATATTTGTATTTTTGGGTAATTAGTCCCCACGGACACCGTCCGGGGGGACTTATAGGTTTGGTCATGTCCGTGCGTGCGTGCGTGCGTGCGTGCGTGCGTGCGTGCGTGCGTGCGTCCGTCCGTCCGTCCGTTCACGCAGATATCTCTGAGATGCCTGGAGCGATTTCATTCAAACTTGATAGAAGGATTACTTCATATGGCATACAGATGCACGTCAATTTGTTTTGTGATACGATCCAATATGGCCGCCAGGCGGCCATTTTATTACGATTTTTTCATGTACAGAGCCATAACTCAGGCATGTTTTAACCGATTTTATTCAAAGTTGGTACAAGGACATTGACCAATGTCATACAGATGCACGTCAATTTGTTTTGTGATACGATCCAATATGGCCACCAGGCGGCCATTTTATTACGATTTTTTCATGTACAGAGCCATTACTCAGGCATGTTTCGACGGATTTTATTCAGAGTTGGTACAAGGACATTGACCAATGTCATAGATATGCACATCAATTTGTTTTGTGATACGATCCAATATGGCCGCCAGGCGGCCATTTTATTACGATTTTTTTCATGTACAGAGCCATTACTCAGGCATGTTTTGACCGATTTTATTCAGAGTTGGTACAAGGACATTGACCAATGTCATAGATATGCACATCAATTTGTTTTGTGATACGATTCAATATGGCCGCCAGGTGGCCATTTTATTACGATTTTTTCATGTACAGAGCCATAACTCAGGCACGTTTCAACCGATTTTATTCAAAGTTGGTACAAGCTTATTGACAAATGTCATAGCTGTGCACGGCAATTTGTTTTGTGATACGATCCAATATGGCCGCTGTGCGGCCATTTTATTACGATTTTTCATGTACAGAGCCATAACTCAGGCATATCTCAACCGATTTTATTCAAAGTTGGTACAAGGACATTGACCTATGTCATACATATGCACGTCAATCTGTTTGTGATACGATCCAATATGGCCGCAAGGCGGCCATTTTATTACGATTTTTCATGTACAGAGCCATTTCTCAGGCATATCCGCATGTTTTGACCAATTTTATTCAAAGTTGGTACAAGGACATCGACCAATGTCATAGCTATGCACATCAATTTGTTTTGTGATGCGATCCAATATGGCCGCTGTGCGACCAGTTTGTTACGATTTTTTTCATGTCCTGAACCATAACTCAGACATGTATCAAGCGAATTCATTCAAAAGTATTTTTATCACAGACCTAATGAAGAGGACTCTATCCTCTTTGAGGACCTGTAATCAAAGTACCGATTAACAAGTGGGGACTGTGTCATCAACGATGACTTGTTTTTTTTAATTTTTGGTGATAAAGATCATTTTCCCTGAAATTGCTCATCTGATTGCTTTGAAACTTGGTATGCATGTTCTCAGGTGTTAACTTTAAATATACTCACTCTGGCCTTCCATTACAAACCAAATGTGAGCCAAGTGTCACTGAAGCAATTTTTTCAGTTTTGAGTCAAAGAGTTTTATTCTTCAGAACTACTTATTTGACAGCCTTGATGTATTCTAGTCACTGGGAATGGCCTAGTTTAGATTTGAATGACAGTGTCATTGACACTATGTTTTGGAATCAGATGTTATTTTATGCCATTCATGGAACAGTTGACCAGTATTTTTGTTTAATTCTTCATCAGCATTTTCTCATTTTAGAGCTCTGTAGTTTATTAATATTTTCCATATATAGCAAAACCTGTCTGTCTCCACTTGGACTGGAATTTTTTTGAAATGATATTTAAGAATATTTGTCATTGTGCTGTTAGGCAATGGACTTGAAAACCTCTAAAGTTTGACTGTTCTATTTAGGCAAAGTTGAGATAACACAGGTTTTGCTGTATTTTATTTCTTACCAAGTTACACTTGTTATTTGCTTACATATATATTTTCAAATCATTATTATTATTATTATTAGTAGCATAAATGTTTGTCAAGTCATATTTACCGTAATTGTAAAACTTTGTCAAGAATTTTCATTTTATCAATAATAATCATAATAACACTAAAGACATTTCTCTGTGTGATTTCTTTCACAGGTTACACCATAGCCCTCTCCCTTTCACTGGACAAAATGCCATTTTATGCGGTTTCTTTACTGTTTCTTACTGGATTATGCAGTTTGTCAGTGTTTAGTGTACCGGGTATATACATCAAGACTAAGTCATTTTAATCCTCTTTCTCCTAAGTGATATTAATATCCAAGCTTTGTCTATGGAACCTGATAGAAAGAGGATTAAATTGACTCTAAGAGGACAACAGACGGTAAAGGCGTCGTCAGTGCCCAATCGCTCAATGCCAGCCCCATATCCCTCCTTCCCCCGCCCAGCCCCGCCCTACCTAAAACTGGATGCTCTCCCGGCCTGCCGACAGACCACAAATGTATTATGGATGGCTTGCAAGCAAACCACATTCATGCCAGTCTAACAACGAAGACCTGGCTTGCCTGTAAACTGATGTTTTTTGAATTTGGTCTAAATTCAAGCTTTTTTAGATACATTTAGTGGATTGCTAGCAAACCAAGTCCTACACTCAGTGTGGTCTGTTAACTTGCCAGTCTGTTCAATCAAGTGGCTGTAGGCAAACTGAAAACAAACCAAAAACAAGCCAATTTAGGGAAAATGAAGCAATCCGTTCAGCGACAAATAAACCGGTGCGAATTTAGCACGAATTTAGCTTGCCGGAGAGCTAGAAGAGTTTGCAGTGTAGGCAACATAATTACTAGTGTTCTCAGCGTTACACTTGCCGACAGTACCTAGTAGTTGTTCTGTTATATTGTGTTGCGATTGTTGAAGTTTTTTCGAGTATTTATGAAATGCAATCACGCTATATAATAATATATTAAATTCCATTTTGCCTTTTTGTTTAAATTGAAAGTGTGTTGCCATATATTATATAACCGTTCTTAATTTGACGGAACGGTATTTGCCACCTTAAGTTTGTAATTAAGCGACACGTTCAGAGTGGAACGTCACTGTATAATTTTAGCAGAGTATAACTTGAATATTGTTTTTGCCCTTTTTTGCTTTCACAGTTGTTAAGTATAAAATGCCCGAAATCGCTGACCATTAATGTGATATTCAACACTTATTGTCACAACATAATGACCATATATGTGATTTTCTATGGTGCTGAGTAAGTATTTCTACAACAAGGGACAAACATACACTGGGTAATGTTATCCATTGTTGCATCAGACTACCTTGTTGCGTCTCAGATGAACAAGTATACAACATTTTTAGAAATTCATGCCATTCCATTTTATTTACCACCAGATAACGGATCAGACTCGATGATCGCTATCATCACAGTTTCAGTCCTTGTTTTGATTATACTCGCCTTGATTGTCGTCGTCATCATATTTTATCTCAAACGCCGGTCGGAGAAACATAATGGACAAAGTTCAGGTTAGTCTCATTAACGGAGTCGTCGTTATTATGAACATATTTGTTCCATATTCGTTTGCTAATATCAGATCATGTGATCTCGAATTTGATAACATGTTTTGTTTAATTATATTATATGTTCTTGTTTCTATTCAGACAATCTGACGCATGGGTAAGACTTTTATTTCTATTTTGTAATGTTATGTAATAGCAAGTGCTTCGGTCTAATTCAATATTTAAACATTGAGCATAAACATTTGTTTTCGCGTCCTTCATCATATTTAACGATATCCAAGGAGCAACTGAAATTTCAATGGGAATTGCACGAAATAATCAATATTCATACACTTAACTTTTTTAGACTTTGAAAAGAAATCGGAGGTGATCATTCTAAGCGAATTGTTTCTTCTCTTACAAAAAGGTCGCTAGTAAAAGAACTGGAGACCGTAGACTTTCAGAGAGTGGAACCCGATGGCACATCAAACGGTGACTATATCAATCCCCGTGCAGGTAAACCATATTGCTATATTCCACATTAAAGCTTCCAAACTCGACTTTATTGTAGAAGTGGAAAATATACATATATATATATAATATATATATATATATATATATATATATATATATATATATATATATATATATATATATATATATATATATATTAGTATATTTCCACCTTCTTCCAATCACTTTCACAATTTCCGACTGGTTGGTTTAGTTTTGGGTGAAGCAAATCAGGAGTTTGGAATTTTGCTATCCTGACCCAAATGTGTCGCAAATTGAGTTTCGTTTCGTGACATGGCTTTGGGACTAGGTTGCCAGAAAAAGTAGCATTTTACAATAACCTTTATGACAATCTAACTCTCGTTACTCTATATATGCGAATGATCCCCTTTGTGAAATTGGCCTTCTGTACGCTACGGTATAAATATAGGACAATATTTCTTTCTTTTTAAAAGTAAACCATAAATGAAACAAAACTCACAAAATTGTGATAAAAATAGTTTATTGGATCTCGTAACATACTCTACTATATTGATGTCCTTAGCCATATTCTTTTTAATTTTCGCTAAAAGATGAAACCACTATATTACCACTGTTTTCGTTTAACTTAACATGAAAATTCAATCGCATCATCAATTATAAGTTTTCTTGTAAAAACAGAAATGGGTGAATCCGGAATAAGTGGCCAGGCAGTTTCTAATGACGACAAGGGGAACACCCAATACGCAGATTTAGAATCGACAATGGACGGATTATACATGAAACTACAAAAACAGCCTGAAATGGGTACGAGGGCAATGGACTACAGTGACAACACTGAAAATGGAGAGTATGCCAATGTGGTGCTTGGGAAATTATAACCCGACTAAGGAAAAAGATGGAATAAATTATAAATGGTAAGATGATAAACAAATAAATATTATTACCATCTTCACATAGGTCTAGAAAGCAATGCTATGCCTCAAAGGTAAAACTTGCTTTTATAATTGAATTATTTCTCTATGAAAAATATTTAAAATATCCATGTCATGGCTATAAATATGAAAAATAACAAATACACGGTATTGTTGGGAAAAAGGCAATAATCCGGTACACGTTGAGATTGATAAAAGATCATAGGTCATGTCAAAGGCATACACGAAGGTGTTCTGAACATGTTGCATGTCAAAGTCAAAGGTTATCCATGACAACATGCAAAGTTGCCAGCCAATCATCTTGCTTAGTTTTGTAATCTGCAGAGCCCATTTGAATGGTTTTTAAACTTTCCATCTCGGAAAAAAGTAATAAATGTCCTACCTGATTAGTTCCATCAAGACTTTGAATGGTTTTGTAACATAACCCTTTAGTGTATCGCCGCAGGCGTAATAGAATACTATTTGGCAAAGTTAGGTAACTCGAAGACAATAAATTATGAAATTAATATCAACAATGAAACTTTTCATAGGATTCAGAAAATAAGCAACAAGGTTTTATTACTTTTCTTTTCGTTTGTCTTTCTGTTTGTCTGCTTGAATTGTTTTTTTCTAGATATGTCATCATGTCAGCACAATTCATTCCGGAGACACAATTTAGAAGTAATCCACAAGGTAAAAGATGATAAACGGTGGAGGAAGCAGATGATCATTTATGAACAGAAGACAACATGCAGTCATGTTTACATGCTGTGCAGTTACGTAGTCATAGCACAACAACCGTATCTTAAAGGCCGTGTGTTATATATTCCACCACTCACATTTGATGTACGGTAATATAGTTTAGGTTTATATTGTTAAGGTCGTATATCTTGTACATGGACTAATAAGTCAAATGAGTCAATGTTAATTACTTGTACACAGAAAATAACTGAATTTGTAGTATATCAATATTTATTTTCTTTTAATTTAATGAGAGTTGTTTTACCGAAAAAGGGGAAATTGTAGTATGTTGCAATTTATCAAGCACAACACTCTACATGACATAAAACGGATAAGAATTGATGACGCCCCCGACCTCAGTGTAATAGCATACACCAATATAATCAGTCAACAAACGCACAACTACAATGTCCCATTCGTCTGAACGACGTTAACACAAACTGTAGACTAAAAGGAAGTTATTACACCATGAAAAATGCTTCTTAAATTAAGTTTTGTATTGAGTTGTCCAGTGCCTTCGGGGGAGCGAAAACCACCCTGTACATTTACTTAAAACTCATATAAAAGTATTTTCCGCCTCTTGATATTATTTCTCTCTGTGGCTCCCTGCACAGTGGAAATCTTTGATCGTGCTTCAGAGATTCATCAATGCAGCTACAACATAACTGTACGTCTAGTTTTACTTATCTGTTTCATTTTCAATGTGTGCTGTGAGATGATCTTCAATTATATGATGCAATGCTTAACTAATTCCCTTGCTCTTGGCGTTTCTTTAAATGTATTGACAAATGTTAATTCATTTCGTCGTTCATTTCTAAATTTTGGAAATCGTCATGGTGTTCTGTTGGTCGACATTGGTTTTTCTCAGTTTCCCTTTGAAAATATCGGAGTTGTCTACCATTTACTAAAAAAAGGGATAAAACATCTTAATCATGTAAAATTGGGATTGTAAAGAAATATGTCCTTTAAGGCCATCGTCTGGGCTAATGTCGGTCAAAATGCTCAAAAAATCAAATTTTATTTTTTTCCTTCATTGTCACCCTCGACATGTATACTTTCAAATAAGCTATATCATTCTTCAAAAAATATTAACTAAAATCGAGAAAAATCGCGTTTTTTCCCACTGACCCCTGGTCAAATTTTATTTAGTCTAATTATATATTCAAAACAGGTAAATCGCTATTTTTGGTTGCCTAAAAACTTTGTTGAGTTATGGCATCATGTATGAAGTAGTGACCATTTGCTTGCTTATTGAAGCAGCTTTTTCAGAGGTAAAAATATGGCGTTGTGGAAATTGTGAGTTTGAGACTAATTGCAGTCTAAAAAAGCCAGATCAATGAGTAATCGGAAGAAATTTGCAACAAATGATTCTGTTTTATATTTTGCGTGGATATTACTGTGAGGCATATGAAGATTTTCATTCAGGTATAGCAATTAAACCAGAAAATAAACCATATTAGACGTTATGGTTCGTACATATACATAACAAGTAAAGAATCTCACATGAATTTCATTATCATGCTGATTATAAAATCAATGTTTTTTTGATAATTAACAGTTCATTTTTCACTTAGAAAGCAATTACAACCAGGCTTTTGTAAATAGAATTCTAACTGACAATTTAAACTTGTCCAATACCTATTTTGAGGTCGTAAACTTTGCATGAAGTATGAGTATCACCTTTATGTTGTAAACATTTCAATCCAATACTCCTAACAATTGTGTTTTGTACTGCATTCGTTTCTTGTGGCAGTAATAACTCTTGAAAGGATGGTTGGAATGCAATGAAAATCAGCCAACATATGTGAAATTAAATACTTTACAAAATAAACTCAAAAAACAAGGTCATCCAATCATGTCATAGTAGAAACTTGACGGAAAGTTGTGAAATTATTATTTTTTCAATCTTACCGAGATGACTATGATTTAATTATATTGACATCTTATACAGTCATAGATTTAGGTTCATATTGTAATACATATACATCTGAATGCTACAGAAAAAATTCGGTTGTTGTATGACTTTTCGTTCAATAGATATCTTTGCCACAAATTTCCTCATATTTTTAACCCTGAAATTGTCGCCATGCCAACCGAATATCCGGTTTTCCCCCTGCGCTGCATTTTACCATCTACTGCAACAAAAAGATGACAAAATCTGAAAACAAGGTACTACACGGTTAGTGTTTTAAAATAGCCCAGACAATAGCCTTAATAAAAGTAAGTTTTAATAATTTTACAACTAATGCGGGAATTTGTCCACACATGGGAGACATGGAAAACTTCACAGGGGAATCTACCTTGTTACAAATCACGATGTATTGTTGGAAATCTCTAGTACTGTGAGAAAGAGAAAGACAGAGACGAGAGAGAGAGAGAGAGAGAGAGAGAGAGAGAGAGAGAGAGAGAGAGAGAGAGAGAGAGAGTAGGGAGAGAGAAGTATTGAAGAAGGGGGTGATAGTTACTTCGAGATATTACTTGACTTCGCTGATTATCTTTCGAAAGACATAAGCTATTTTAACGGTTTACAATTATGTCGTTATAATAATTAGTGACGATTACTGGATGAGGTGAAAATCAAATTTCTAAATTCGCCTCTGCCTAACATCGACTCTTGTCGGTAGGATTGAGTGCGCCCTCTGCTGATGGCGTCATATTTCTTCCCATTACGAAGTAACATTTAGCATTCAAGAATATAAGAACTATACCATTACATTATTTTTCTTTCTGATTCAGGAGACAGATGCAATACCATAATATTCAGAAAGTTCTCCTAACGGTAATTATACAAACGACTCTCAAGCTTTACGAATGGAAAGTGAGAAACGCCCAGTTTTCATTTTAAAAAAATTGATCTTAGAGTCAGATCTAATAAAGCAGTTGTCTGTTTTCATCGCGTTGCTAGGCAGCATATGGATTGGTATGTTCACTTTGCTCTCTTGTCTACTGAATCGTCCCCTTGGTATATGCATACAATTGAATGACTTGACAGCAGTAAATATAGCATTTGTAGGTATAGCGGTTATCTTCAAGTTTGCTGCCACTACTACCAGCCGACTCCGAGTCCCATCAGTAATTTCAGGCGCTAATCAAATAAAATCCTACGATATGAAGCCACATGTTCAATAAAACTAACACAATGCTGGATCCAGTGGAATTGTCGACTCGACATCCATACAGTATCGCTTTTTGCAAAGACAGCACAGATTTTAACGCGTAGAAGATGGCTTTCCTGTTTTTGTTGGCTACACTGCGAGCGGTTTACGTCGTAGCGCATTGATCTAGCCAATACAGCAAAGTCAACGTGTTGGTGAATAATATCAACACTCAATCAATGTTACTTTCTCTGCTAGAGAGATATTTATAGTAAGTAAATAATTTGAAGCTGACGTTGATGTGTGCACAACATTTAAATTAAAACCATTTGCTTACAGTGTAAATGCTAGTGAAAATATCAAGCAGATAACTCAATTCACGATGGTTTCTGTACGTTGTCGACAATTAATTTTTCCATTTAATTGCAGTCAGTCTGCTACAAAATGCCGACGTATGGAACCCACACGTACGTAAGAATGAATGAGTTCACCTCTTGTCAAAACAAATAGCCGCTATCTATTTGGAACGATCATATTCTTTTCTTAATCCCCTGTTGTCATTCAGCCCAGTGGCAACACCGTACGAGCCACAATAACTTGAAATGGATGTGCCAGGCAGTATCAGTCGAGGTGACGATATCTCTGTGGTTCAAAGTAAACAAGTACTTATCTCTGCACTTTCCAGGTCATTACTATTTGCTTTAAAGGCGAAAAAATAGATCGAATGATTTTATTTACGTATCGTTACATATATATATATATATATATATATATATATATATATATATATATATATATATATAATATGTATATATTAATTTATTTATTTATTTGATTATTTACGTCATTTTGTCCAGAATTGGTAGTTAACAACGGATACCCCGTGCAACGTCTTTCCGTGGGCATGATATTCGAGAATATAAACATTGGAATTTACAGGAACTATCTTTACAGCAAATAATTGCAATATTCATTCACTTTAACAGGATATGTAAAGACCAGAGAAAACATGTACGCAGATCTAGATTTCCCTGACGCGAGTGGACAAATTGAACCATAGCCGCGCTGCCGCTTCCTACAAAGGACAATACTGCCAACACCACCCTGTGTTAAATGTAGTGCGACCACGATAAGGAAAACTATCTTATCATGGCTTACGGAGCAATATCTGTCGTTTTATGGTGCCGTGGTGTAAGCTTTTAGATTTAAATAAGAATGTTTATCGTAATGTTTCTTTCAATGGAAATATATTCACAATATTTATGAAAAGATCCTTTTTTCTTCGATTATAATTGATCAGAAAATTAATCATATGTTACAAAGTGGGGCCAAAAATGCAATTCACAAGACATAAAGTATCGTCAATATTTGAAAAACAAAGTGCAGCAAATATTTTTCGATGGAAAATGTTGTACTTTTTTCTGATAGATTTCCATATATAAGTTAGGCTGTCGAACATTTAATTGATGTTGCGGCATTCTTTGTTTAGTAGTTTTCTCTCAGCGACAGAAGATTAACTTTACGTCATTTTCTATATATCAACTGGGTCAAAGTTCGACACTCTTTGAACATAACTAAACGTTTATTTGTAAGCATTTTTAAGTGACGTTATGATTAACTAGAGCCCTCTGACTTTTGAAATGCCTGATAATACCGTAGTTCGCTTGATTACCAACCGCTATCATGTACTCCATTTTTAAAGCATGTTGCTTACAAAAAGTACATGGAGCTGTTATGATATGCTTTTTTCGAACGTGACAGAAAAGCAACGATACTCGTAAATCTTCCTTAAATTGTTAGGCGGCTACAGGGGTATGAAAATATGCATATGGTGTTTAGAATTGAAGTCGTTTTATTGAAAATTGTTTGCACATGTCTTTAATGTAAAGCCATCTGTATGAAATATACTTGTATGTTTGAGTAATAATTTTCGATGAAAGAGTCACCGCATGTGTACGGGATGTCCACGGCGAATCCTTGTGAGCATCACATACGCATTCACAATAGGAAACCAATAACTTCAATATCGCCACATGAACATGATCTAAATCGATGTCTGTATCACACTGTCTACTAATACTTATTATAACAACTCTTTTTCGTATTTTGAGCGTCTGCTTTTCCCCTTACTACTACTATCATGTTCCTTCCTTCTTTCACTGGGTTAAGCTGGACGGTTTTTTCCAATAACAGGAACACATAACTGCATCAACGGGGAGGTTGTCGTATTTGTTGAAGTGTTTTGCTGCCCTACCATGTAATGCTGCTGTGAAAATCAAAAATCAACCATCGGTTATGTGTTTTATTGATCTTTTGATTTTTTATCATTGACTCTTAGACCCAGCTAGTACCAGTGAATACATGACATTTGACCTGTTAATACGTACCTGGAAACCAAGGAACGACGAAATAAACCC
The DNA here is from genome assembly GCF_041260155.1 of Ptychodera flava. NCBI lineage: Eukaryota > Metazoa > Hemichordata > Enteropneusta > Ptychoderidae > Ptychodera > Ptychodera flava. The sequence goes on from NC_091930.1 coordinate 31,830,068, forward strand.
AATTACGCTTGAACGATGTTGATATGTACGGCGGTAATATTATTGAAATGTAGGTGGCGCTAGACGTGCCAAGCCTTCAATCATATTTTACAGATCGTCCAGACGAAAGAAACGTGGTTACTTGACGTTAGGGGAGAATGATTTGATGTCAGCGATAAAAAGATTTATGTCGATTTTAACAGTAGCAGATATTGCAACGTCGCTAATAATATTTAGTCAAGTATAATGAAACGAAAAATAAAGCTACAACTCGTTGTAAATGTCTGACAATTAATAAACTATGCAATTCAACAGGTTGTCTCTGTAAATAGAGACTTTCACAAAAGTATACCTGATAAAAAGATCATTCAATTCGCTGAAAATTTCGCAACGACACAAATAGTATCGTGTGCAGACTCAGTGATAAATAAAATTAGCGATATAAACAGTTTTATTTGTTCGGAAAGTGAATTAGGTTAACAAAAGATACTCGACCGTGAAAGCCATGAAACAATGGGTAACTTCATGCAATATATTTATGAACATTAACTGCCAAAGTTGTTTAAGCTGAGCGGATCTGCATTGCCGTCAGATCCGCTAACTATTCCTCTCCAGGGAATAACCCTACGACTGGTAATTCCGTAACTCATTGCAGGCGTTATTGTTTTATTATTCGACAAGAGTTTCAAGAAGAATAATGCTCCGTTAACCTTTTGAGATGTCCATGTTGCACTAGTTGTAGCGTCACATATATACAGCATGAACCGTTGGCATTATGTAGGAAAACTATGCATACTGTCTTAACTGGGCACTATAATGTGTGGCTATATTCTGGCCGTCATACCAGTCAATCACAAAGAAATCAACTCCGCAAAAGTTAGAACATCCGCAAAAACACCAGTGTTATACGATCTGAACAATTAGCTGGATATATTTGGATGTATGGTGCGTGACCTCCTTTCAGACAATGTTTTATCATTGGCAGCGTTGATTTACAGCTTCTTATTGACTAATGTTACCGCCTAGATGATAATTACGCCTTGCCATGTTTGTAACACCCCAACTTTAGGTAGTATCTTTAGTGCCATTATTGCCGACGGGTTAAATGTAAACGACTGTAAGATGTCAATATATTCAATTTTATTTCACTTGACAGTCATGTGGCTAATATAGTGATACTTAATTGTACAACATATACTTTTTGGCGAAGAATACCTGCCAAAAACTTTCATATACAGTACTGAAGTTCACCTAAGTAGTACTGTAACGGAATGGTACAATTGTAAAATGAAATACTCTTTGCTTGAATATTATTATGATATACTCAGATGATGGTGATATATTTCGATTATATCATGCAACGATTTGGTTACAGCATGCGGCACACCAATGATTAGACAATTACACACACTGACTGTATTAAAAGCTCCGTTGCAAGCATTCCGTCGTGATGTACGCCCTCATGCGGGATCTTTGCAATGATGAATTCAGGCTCTTCTGTTACCAAATGAGTGCATGAATCACTGAATGATGAGCGAGTACATTAATATTAATTAAAATAAGTCCCCCCTGCGGTACATTCCACATTGTCTCACACAGACACTGACCTGGTTAGGATTATAATACATCCACTAATATTACTGTTCTCCTTTTCTTCCTAAAAATTTTAGATCAGCCCCATGTTTATATACATTTTCCGAAATGTGTAGCTGGTTGGTCAAAATGATTGTTCTTACAATTTGTATGACGCCTAAGCTAATGCACTGGTCAGGTATTAATGTTAGACATCCTGTTGTAAATATAAAAAAAAAACTTTTAAACGAAAAAAAACGAAGTTACACTACTACAAACTACGTTTAAAACGCCACAGCCGAACACTTTTTACACCTTTGAGCTGAGCAAAATCTATACAACAACGTACTAACCTCCTGCCATAGGCTCTTTTGTCTGTACAGTGGACACCAACATGTTAGCTTGGTCACCATGATCAGTGTCTGGGGAATCCACATGAAGAAAATGCTTTCCGAGTGGTTAATTACGTCATTTTCTAGTTGCATTGCAGGGCGGAAAAATCAAAATTCTAGGACAGGGTGGATAAAGAGCAAATTTCTGATTTCTTGCTGCAACGATGCTCTCAGTTGCAGTAGCCCTATACTGGATCGTCATAACAATGCCTTATACGTTATTTACCTTGTGGCCCGTAACGCGGGCTCATGAAGCAATTTAATTAGCTACTAGCTAGGTAAATGAAAATCCAGTTTAATAGTAAAAATTATTTCAAGTTTATTCAGACAATGTTGTCAGCTTAAAGGTATTTTGTCAGCAATCTCATGTGAGAGTGAAAGTTTGACTTGATGGGTTTCTTTAGTGTGGTAGCAGAGCAGCAAAGTATTACAACTTATGAATATTAAAATACATGGTCGGTTGTGACTCTTGACCCTGATAGTCACATCTGGCCATGTTAGATCTGAGTTTGGCAAAGCTGCTTTGCCCTCCGCCTTGTCAAGTTGGACTTCATATACCAGAGGAGCACAGGTATTCGGGCTTTATCTTACACAGAATAGTTCATTTGATTGAGAACGACTGAAAACATAAATGAACGGAATATGGATGCATGATATGTGATGGGGTCTTCACCATCACACTGTGTACGATGAGTGTCATGTCGGTGTCAGGCCTATTTCGCGATCATTTTCTGCATGCCATGCTTATCTCAGATTATATAAAGACCAGGAAACCGTCCTTCTCAAGTTTTGAGATATATCAGCTGTAGATGAAAGTTATTTCCGGTGACAAACTATCACTTCGTTGGTTCGAATTCCTTGACAGCTATTTGCTTACGTGGTTTGCTTATGTTAACAGGGCGTTTACAAGTGCACCAGTCGCTTGACCAACCAGTAAGTGCTTCCAGCCAGTAACTTCTGTCGAGAAAATAAAAGCGACTGGGGCCAGCCTATTTCCTGACCCATCTTTCATAGCTTACTACAAAGTAAACCTCTTACGAATGTGTTTGTGTATCCTGCTAATGTTTGATTTGATTAATTCGGGTAGCGTCCAGACTATAATTATATGTTAAACTAATGACCTCTGTAACACATGTACATGCTGCATTGACGATTCACGAAGTGGATATATCCAAAAATCTAAAGAATTTAGACCACAAAAATATAATTCGTACCCGGAACAAATACGCTGAAATACATCAACCCTAAACTTTTCGTTGCTTGATTTTTTTTACATGGTTGATCATATACCATCGTTTTTAATTTCATAATGAATTCCACTATCATCAGATATGTCTGCTGTTCCCTGACATAAGAGTAGGCAAATGAAAATATATTGGTGACACAGCGACGTAGGAAATGTCCATTGTTCTGGTCATGACAGATATCCTAACCTCTGTATAACGAGCGACCTATGGCGCGTAATCAAGGCCAATATTCGAACTCCCAATTTTCAACTATACAACTTAACATTCAACATTCAACTCCCAATTTCAACTATACAACTCCACATTTTCAACTTTCCAACTCCCCATTTTCAACTATACAACTCCGTATTTTCAACTTTCGAACTCCCCATTTTCAACTATACAACTCTACATTTTCAACTTTCGAACTCCCAATTTTCAACTTTCGAACTACACACATTCAACTTTCGAACTCCACATTTTCAACTATGGAACTCAACATTTTGGATTCGTATTCACCATTTTCAACTATCGAAGTCATAGGTCCCCCTAGACCACTAGCCAGCGAACACAAGCCAAAATGAGCATACATATAGTCAAATACGACTTTAAAAAATCGTCGGTTTCATTTTACATGAAACTACTTATCACTTTGTTAGGGAGTCGCAAACATATGGTGACCTCGCAGTTAATTTTGGACAACACCGAGTTCGTTCGTGACCACGTCAGTGGTAGTTTGTCGAGGCTGCTACTTGACCTTGACCAGCCTGACAGACGGGGAGATGTGTCACGTGGGTGTGAGAGTCTTGTTAGACTTTTTTCACAATTAAGTGGCATTGGAATGTGTAGTGAGCGTATTGTCCAGCTAGTGCAAGCCACTCAACGTGAAATACATGATGTTGAACACAGTGGTCACGGTGTAATAAAGGAAAGTGGCTTGACACATCAGCCATCTCGTCTTGTATGTGCTTTGGTGTGTTTAGTGTCTGAGTTGTGTTTTGGCTGTAATAGTGTGGAAATTAACACTTGAGTTGGTTAATTTTAAAATAAGCCATTTCGAGCCACGCATGCATGCTCTTGATTAGCCCTGCGTACAGGTCTATTCGTTCCCGGCGTTATACGGCCTCCACCGTGGTGTGGTGGAGGCCGTATAACGCCGGGAACACACAGACCTGTACGCAGGGCTAGCTCTTGATAAGACGACATGATAGCGACCGAATCAGGCCTAAGTGATAGCCGAGGTCGGCGGTAAATCTTGATAGCATCACAAGTGTTTCCGGTCCATATTTTGGACCCTCTAGAACATCATGTAGGAATAACTCTAAAACTCCGAAACGTCATGTGACGTATCTATGACGCGTTCTTACGTAGTATAGCCCAGAAGGAAAAACGTGGGTAACTACAATGAAGCAAGTTAGGGATGCCTAGGGAGAATACGAATCCCAAATGTTGAGTTCGAAAGTTGAAAATGGGGAATAGGAATCCCAAATGTTGAGTTCGATAATTGAATGCTGAGTTGTAAGCTTATAGTTGAAAATGGGGAGTTTGAATGTTGAATGTTGAGTTGTATAGTTGAAAATGGGGAGTTTGAATGTTGAATGTTGAGTTGTATAGTTGAAAATGGGGAGTTTGAATGTTGAATGTTGAGTTGTATAGTTGAAAATGGGGAGTTTGAATGTTGAATGTTGAGTTGTATATTTGAAAATTGGGAGTTCGAATATTGGCCTTGATTACGCGCCATAAGCGACCCTTGAGACTGCCGAGGTATGCGCAAATGCTGACGTATGCAGGACCGAGCTGTATGTATCACATGAAGCAAGTTTTTGTGATTTCTGTTCTGGGTAAATTTTTGCTAGATTTGACTTTACCAACAGGAATTTTACACAATGTTTACTTTCAGGCAACAAATTATTTGAATTAAAATTGCATTGCTTGTCACCCCGGCTGCTTCTTATTCACGTGTATGTACACCGTTAGTTATGACTGCAATCACCATGAGTAAAACTATGATCTCTCGACAAATTTAATTCGTAATGGTGAACTACGACTGCACACATAAATAAGCTACTAAAGGAGTACGACTACTGGTGACAACAAAGTATTGCCAAAAAAACCTTTCGAGTTGAATTATAGAACAGTGTACATGACGTCCTTGGCTAAATGCTTGAGCTAGACGGGAATGTAAGTCAGGGTCAGTGGAGAAGGTACTCACACGAAAACTCAGATATACGGTGCAGTATGACACTTTAATGCTAAAAGTAATATACCAAGATTTAACAAACAAATAACGTGTTGTCCATCCAAGAAAATAAAAATTAGGCTGTAAAAAATATTCTCCATGACATCAGAACACTACGGAGCGTTATTCAATCAATCTTTCATCATTCCCTTGTTGTCTTTTCTTACAATTTTCTAAAGCATCATTACATATGAAAGTGTTCTGATCGTTGTTACCAAAATTTTCGGCGTGTATCTAAACGTGAGAACAAGCCATGGCAAGCCATCGATCACTAGTGTTTGTATCTTGTGACGCCACTGTAAATAGAGTCGAAGTTCTGCACTCTCTTCAAACGTAGATTAGTTAATAATGTGTGTTCTTTTGAGCTCCAGCTTTTAAAAATGTTCGATTTCAGCTGTATATCAAGAGTAGGTTCCATATACCAACTGAAGAAATTGCAGACATGGCACTGTTCTGTTTCACCCGTTTCTTGTTCTCCGGCTTCCATCGAGATATATCAAATAAACTAAATAACAATAGAAGTGTTACCGCGCACGGTCAAAATTATTCTGTTCTCGCCTTTTACGCGACGTCTTGTCTCGTCTCATGTCATCATGGATATCTTTGAGGTTCCTTTTTGGTTGCACCGTATTTCGGTTAGAGAACAAACAAAACTAACAAAACTGTATATCTACACAATACTAAGACAAAAAGTATACGACTGTTGATAACAAACAAGACAAAATAACGTATATTCTAAATAAGGCATTAAGCAAGAGTACAATAAAAGTGCTTAGATTATATAAGAATCATTCAGAATGCTGAAAACAATTGTTACTATCAAAGGAAAGTAATAAAATAGTGTACATAAAAACGAACAGTCTAAACTTTATAAACTAAATAGGGTATGAAAACTTTCAAAAGTAATGTTAAGAAAATAGTATAGATGGAACAAACAGTGTAAACCTTACAAACCAAGATACAGTATGATTATCATCAAAAGTAAGGTAATATAATGGTGTACATGAAACGAACGTTTTAAACATTATAAATCAAAATAGAGTATGATTACTTTCAAAAGTAAAGTAATAGAATTATATACATGAAACGAAGATTCTAAACCTTACTAAACAAAATAGAGAAACATTTATAGCGAAAGTAAAGTTATAAAATAATGTCACAGAACGAACAGTCTGAACTCATAAACCAAAATAAATATGATTACTGTCAAAAGTAAAGTAATACAATGGTGTACATAAAACAAAGAGTCGGAACCTTATCAACAAAACTATCGTATAATTACTGTCAAAAGTAACAAAAAATAGTGTACACACAACGAAAAGTTTAAACCTTATAAACCAAAATAGAATATGATTTTATCGAAAGTAAAATAATAAACTTGTGTACACGGAATGAAAATCTAAACCTTACAAACCAAAGAACCATTGCTTGTTGGAAATCATGTGGTCGAACCTTATACGTTAATAATAAGAGACGCTTTCACCAAACTGATCGCTCTTGTTCTTCCAATTATATCGATAGAAATGTCGAATCTGGCTAGTGAGTAGCCGAAAGGGGTTTTTTTAGAAATATAGTAGAGTAATGATTAATCAAATTGCAAAGTGGAAGAACAATTGTACTGTGGATGACATAAGAAATTCAAATACGTTTTCATTTTCATCTTGTGTCAAATAGTCCACTTGGGCAGTCAATTGGGCGAAGAATTAGGTATTTTCAGGTGTGCCTATGCGATTTTCATGAGATTCGAACGCGGCGATCTTTCGACTGCTGAGAAATTGTTCCTCTTAAGTTGCACGAGCAATAATAGCTATGCAGTCAACTATACAAATCAAACCATGTCACCAGATGTACTTAATGAAACTTCTTGCAGATCATAGAGTGCGCTTATAAAGTGTAAGCTTGCAATGTGATTGACCAAGAAAGCCTCATTGCCTTTGCAGTGCGACAAACTTGGAAGTAATGACATCCCTTCTGATCACGGACTGCAAACAAACATTTAATATATAGAGTGCACAATCAATATTGTTTCAGCTTAAGTCATCTGGTTATTTGACTGAAGTGCCCCGCAACCTGGACCTAGTCATTGTCTTGAGAGCATGGGAGAGGGGATAAATAAAATGAACCTAGCTTGTCCTTTTATCAGTTATATAAGATGGTGTGGCTTTCATTTCTAAATGTCACTGGCAACTGCTTTATAACTTGTGATGTAAATGCTCATGGTTGATCACAATATCATCTCTTCCACTCTACAATGAGACAGATCAATGTTACAGTATTTTCGTGAATGTGTTGTCGGACCAGTCAAGTGCTTACGCAATGTTATCGAACATTCTTAACCCTTTTAATGAGCGACCTATTTACTGAAAAGAAGTAATATTCTTCGTCGCTCAAAGAACTTAAAGAGTACAGAGCAAACATGTGATAACTTTAAGATACCAGTAAAACTCTAAACCTTCTTGGTACTTTACTACACTTATATTTTGACGAGTACAGCAGATTTCTGCCTAATATAAGCACTAACATTTACAATTGTTTCATTACTGTCCCAAAATGAAACCTGTGGTACACCAGAGACATAGAGACTGCTAGAATTACAACCAATGTACCTAAGAGTTTGTTAAACGTTTGACTTGAGCCACCTTATAACGCTGAACTGAACTGTACATGTATTTTTTCGATAACATTTCATTATTGATAAGATCGAAAACACTCGAGAGATAAAGCAAAACGACACTCTCAGAGTAGCCATTATTGTTGAACACCATTTCAGTCCGTAAAAGGATTAAAGCTTATTGGCAAGATTACTTTTTTGAAACGTTATTGATTTTCTTAGAGTAAGCAGTAACTCAGTAATATTAAAGGGATATTATTATATATATATATATATATATATATATATATATATATATATATATATATAATATATATATATATATATATATATATATATATATATATATTGTGTGTGAGTGTGAGTGTGTGTTTATGTCTGTTTGTGTGTACCGTTCAAGACCCTTCGAGACACGATTGGAACTAATTTGTGAAAATTGGATGGTAAAGTAATGTCGATTCCATCTTCACATGTTATCACATCTGCTTTTCTTTTTACATTACACACTTGTTTTTATGAGTAATTTGCTATATTGCAACATTCAGCTATATAGCACCTAACTCGGTTGAGATATTCGCAAACTATGAAAATTTAATAACCCGAATTAGTTCCAATCGTGTTAAAGGTAAAACTTGCACGTATTTGAAAATATCAGGAAACATATGAAGCTTCAAATTTATGTAAAACAATATGTAAGGATATAGGAAGTGACATTTTCACTAATTCTTAACACTTTGAGAAACAGTTATCTACACAAGTAGACAAACCTTCCATCAATGATAATACAAAAATCTCTGTTTGCGACAGGAATAAATTAGGATAATTCAGATAAAATGCCACTCCCAAAGTGCTGTTCATTTTCAAAGATGAAAAACCAATGTGTTGTTAGTATCATAAGAAATAACTGAATAAGGTTTTACATGTCTGTTATTTCTGAATACTTAATGTAGCTGATTCATTTTAATGAATAAAAATAAGATTTTTAAACATTGTAATTTGTTTCTTTATTGTAAATACGCCCAAATGAAGCAAAACCAGCGTCTTCATCGACCAAATTGTTATGGAATATAGTTTCTTTACCTTTGAAAATTTTGCACAACATAGCGACACTTAATGTTATTACCCTAATCATAAATATGGAGTTGGAAATGTTCTTGAACGTTGAAGAGATAAATCCCGCTTCTTATCGATGTCAAGAATATTTCTAATCATCATTTTGGTTGTTTGAAACGTTTCACACAACGCATGATATTTGGACGATTGAAATCAAAGATGTTAAATATTTATCCATGTTGCAGAAGTAGAATTACCATTATTTACGTCATTAAGTAAATATTATGTTGCATTTTATAAGTCAATAATAAACTTTCTCTGGTCAACAGTTTGAAATATCCGTTCCTAATACAAATAGTATTGCCTTCTTAAAATTTAGAGCAGTAGGATGTGAAACATAAATTTATAGAATTCACTTGTTGACGACAGCCGAAACGGCATTATGATTATCATTAAGCTGCTGCCATCTATGTTAAATATGCAGTTAGTAATTTCAGTCAGTGGTGTCAGCGTCTTATCGAAGTTCGTCAGTGAATGAAAGACGTGTTATAAACAGGTTTGATATTGTATGAGAGAAGTACGGTAGGTTTGTTTGTTAAAACAGACACCGCTTTGAGAGTAGTTGTGACCTAATGCTCCAATTTTCTCGTTAAATAAGTCGTTCTATGTATAGATATATCATGTTTGTCCTACCAAATGAAAAAAGTATCATTTTGATTTGACATGGACTCTTTAATGAAAATTGCATGTCATTCAAAAAAGAGGATTCTTTTGAGTTGCATGAATGTTAAGATTTAGAAGACAGAAATTTGTCATTTTCGAGATTATTGAAATGTTAACGAACATAGTTCAGATAGCAATGCAGGTAAATATAATATGATTTAGAACTTTTTTAAATAAAGCTTCATAGATCAATCGACCTATTGCCACATTATTTGAAACAGCAAGGGCCCGAAGTAAGGCAATAATGATATTGTGGACATGGCATTAACAAAATGTCACTGAAAAGACTTCACGGCATTCGTATTTGAAAACGTGTCACAGCCTTCAGAGGTGAGGAGAGTACGGCTATTGTCACACAGGCAAACTATTTTCATTAATAACATTTTATGCATGTCACACAATGAACGGTTGTCATGCGTGCTACGATACCAGACAAGAATAACGTGCTAACTCTTCAAGGAATCTCAGAATAAAACTAACACTATTGTTTCAAAATATCTTGGAAAAGAACACCCCAGACGATAATATGACTAGAAACCGTGATTAAGTTTCGGGGGCAGATAACCAAAGTTCGGTCAAATATAAAAGAGTTTTAAAAATTCATCAATAAGGTAAAACGATCTCAGATATACAACACAGAAATATTTCACATCTCTTTTTGATTTCGTTTTGAGATAGAAAGATAACCTCTGTGCAAAATAAACATGAAAAGTGTTCAGGAACGCCAACGTCGTACAGCTTAGATCTTCTGTTATCCTCCTTCCTGGAGAGAGAAAATTAGTTAGAGTGTGTATGGATTACAACTGGCTTGAATCAACTTGCCAGAAGATTAATAGATGTGTCTTTCACCGTGCAGTTGGTCAGTGTGCCATCTCACAATATAGCTTCATGAATCCAATGCTAATAGACATAAAATAATCCCGAAGAGCTAAATGCAAATAAAAATATAAAGAAAAGTAAATTAATATTGCACTGTTAGTGAGCTTGAACCATAACATAAGTTATGGCACAGCATCCTATCACATAAACTTATAGCCAAAAAAGGAAAGATATATCGATCCAAATCACATGTATTTATCCTTGAAACCACTTAGTAATTGGTAATTTCGATTACCGCGGGAGTTCCAATTCTATTTATTTAAAATTAAAATAAACGTTCCGCGGATTGGTATTTTGTTATTTGAAATAGAAGGCTTATTGTACCACAAATAGCGAAGAAACATAACCACTTCGTGTGAAATCTACAAATAGTCTTCGCTGTGCGCTTGCAGATGTCTCATCAATAACGAGGCTGGTAAAGTTAACAGAGACGCAGTATCTACATAAACATGAAAGCCATATTGGGTCAGGAAAATGCCAACTGTAACCATAGCATTCTATTGCGATGCAATGAGGCCCGCTTTGATAAGCCATGCTGATGGTCACTGTATTTAACGGGTTTGGAAAAAAAAGGTCGAGGATATTGCTTCCACCAGTAACTCACAATAGCTATGTATTAACCCATTACATATTTTAATATATTTTAATACCATGCTAACGTACATTTAACGTATTTCGATTGAATTTCAAATCTTACTTGGAATTATTTAAAGTAGGATTAACAAGCTCACTTAGAGTGGATTAGCCAGTGTCATTAATAGCAAGAGTTTATTTACCTTTTCATCCGCTCTCACTGTGTGAACTTGAAGTTGTCTTTAATTCGTCCCTCATTGGTATGTCTTCTAGACTTCTATTTTCTTGGTTTCTATCTGGGCCATTGTAACACCTGCTTCTGACACAAGAACAATATCTCATTGTAATGCCAGTTATCAAATCAAATATAATGAAAAAACAGATAACAATACCCACACCAACAGGAAACTGAAGTACAAATTGACTGTAAGATATCAAATGTTTGAATTGCAGAGTGTGCAAGCCCATGAACCACAACACCCTGGGAAAATGCCATAGCCTTTCCAATGTTGAATGCCGCAAAACACGACAGAAGAGTCAGGGACACCGTCTCTAGTTTACATGCAAAACCTCTGTAAGGAAACAACTTGATATTCAAAACTAGAAACACAGTGCAACAAAACGTTACAAGGCAGTAAGATATAAACTTGTCATGTATAAATGTCAGTAGTCCTACAAGAATTAGTTTCCGCATATTCAGAAGGCCTTCGATGGAACAACGTTTAAGAAACCCTCTTTTGAAATAGTCACTCAAAGTCACTTTACGATACGGCCCCTGCAAATATAGAATTATACTGTCCCGCACTGTGTTTCCATTATTATTTGATGAGGAACCATTATTACTAATTAATTGGTATGATTCATAATTATTTGTGTTGTCTTTTGTCATTTTCTTGCCACCTAAATAACCAGAATACAAAAACAAGAGGTAAAATAAATGGGAAAAAACAGCATACATAAAAGACAAATAAGGGCAATCTTTCTGGTGTTATTTTCTTCGTCACTCATACGGGGATTTCTTATAATTTTAGATGACGAAAGCAATGCCGGTCCAATGCATAGCACAATGCAGAAAAGTAAAGAATATAAAATTATGAAAATATAAGACCACCACCCTAGGCATGGTAACCTTCCGTCGATAAACATTACATCTGTATTTCCGACAAACATACAGTATGACACTCTAAATATGAAATGTGTTACACTAGTGTATGTTAATGTCAAGATCCTCAAAGTACAATTTGACAAGTCTCTGGTAAGTGAGGTGGTGTTACAGCAATTCCTTGCAATACGAAGTGCGATAAATACAAAACCCAGACACACGTACAATCCAAAAACCATTGAGATGGAAATAATCTCCTTCGTCATCGGTGTTACATTAGAAAAGACACATGCTGACTTAAAAAATGCATCGAAAAATGCGTCAATGCGAAAAAGGAATATCCCAACAGTCGTTTGAATCAAAAGGGAAGAAAAAGACGTGTCTTCAGGTTCGTTATTTAAATCAATTGTCAACAATATTGCAATCTGATAGTAGTAAAAAATAATGTCTAAGTAACCGTCGCGTCCGTCTGTTTGTTCAGTACCTCTTGTATTATTACCTATTTCATGTCCATCGGTTTCTCTAGTATTTGGTGTATTTTTGATTATTTCGTCTTCATCGTTTTCTGCAATATTTGCTACATTTCGTCTCTTTCGTTTCCACAGGTTTCTGCAGTATTTGGCGTATTTTCGATTATGTCGTCTCCATCGGTTTCTGCAATGTTTGCTACATTTTCGTCTCTTTCGTTTCCACCTGTTTCTGCAGTATTTGGTGTATTTACATTTATTTCGATTTCTATACTTACGCCCCTTATTTGTCCGTCGGTTTCTTCATTTCCTCGTCTTTTCCCTTTCCTTTGCATGAACACCATTTGGAACGTAAATTTACTAGCTCAGGTGTCAAAACTAGTTTTCTCCGAACACGATTAGCTATGTTTACACCTTGATAAAGAAGGAAAAATAAAATCGCCACAACCACGACAAAAATGGTGATAAAGGCAGACAATTTATTTGCACATTTTTCATTTTCGATACACTGTTGTGAAAAAAGTGCTTCCGAAAAGCCTTGCTTACATTGGCCACAAAGAGTACCATTTCGGTTTACGTTGCATGAATCATATGATATACACATGTCATTGTTTTGACAACAATACCCAGGATGACACTGTATCATTTTTAGATTCGTCACATTGTGACTCTTCGTTTTGTAACCCCAGAAATTAGGTTTCGCTTTCGGTTTATGGATACAGTTTGCACCGTATGGACACTCATGACAGGTGCCACTCGTCAGGTTCTCCTCATCTACACCTGAATAGCTATCCAGTGTGTAAAATCCTCTTGGGCACGATTGACAGTAATACCATAGGCTCTCCGATGGATTCAGACCTGTATCACGAATTGTATTATTTCTGAAAATACGAAACCCTGCAGAACAGTTTATCGTCCCGTTTTCTAATGAATACGTCCCTTCCACTATCATTATTGCAAAATACTTTTCATCTGCCCTATATGCGGGTATTGTCGATGTAAAGTTGACATTTATCATGCTGACATCTACATTTGGCTCAAAATATGTCTCTGATCCCGCGAGACTATTTTGATTTTTAGGACTACTAATCACTTGTACGTTTTGTAAGATGGCACTTCCCCGGTATCTCATACTTATTGAACTTCCGAACGATTCTGCATAGTTATATAGAAATGTTACATTGTGTAAAGTGGCATCCACTCTCTCAAAGTGCAAAGCACCACCAACTCCTGAAATAGATGTATTGTTATTGAAAGTGGTATTACTGATATATACCGGGACTTGTGTTGGATAATAGGCTTGCGCTGTAAAGGATAGAAGTATTGCTCCGCCAGGCAAGCGAGACAAGTTGTTAAGAAAGATGCAATCGGTGACATTAAAATAAAAATGTTTACGTGCTACACTTGCCACGTTGATAGAAAAAAATAATGCTCCAGATCGGCTATTTTGAAAAACGGAATTTCTAATGTTTATCGAAATCGTAGTATCCTCTATAGAGTACTGTGACATGTAAATTGCAGATTGATTAGAAAATGTACAATCTGCGACGGAAATATTAGTCACACAAGAAGTATAAAAACATGTCATTCGTAAAAGAGCATTAATATTTTGACTGTTCACAATCGATTGTGTGAAGCTGCTGTTCGAAAATATCGTAGTCTGCGTTTTGGGACATTCTTGGCATTTGTAGTCTGGTGAGTGTATGTTGATATAACTATTTGAAAACAATGAATTTTCTGTCAAAATCAGGTTACTATAACAGTCATTTAAGGCAATAGCACTCGTGACGTCTTTTATCGACCTCTCAAGGGCAGGGTTATCCTCAAATATCGATGCCCTTATACTCAAATAAATAAAAGTGCAATTCCATTTTTGCATATGCTCTCCGTTTGTCACAATTACAAATTTATTGTTGAAAAAGAATGTTTCTTCTAATTGCAGTGAAACATCACGAGCTAATATTGCAATAAAGAACCCACGTACGTTCAATTTTTTTAACGTAACTGTTAAATTTTCTCGCCCAAAACCGTCTATGTTAAGGAATTTTGTCTGATTTTTTACAGCTGCAGAGGCAGAACAATCCAACGTTATGTTATTGTTGTCGCCCTCTATTGTTAGATCCTGTGTAATATGGGAAGCAATGACATCACATTGCCTGTAAGGGACGCTTCCGTTATTTTCTAGCAATAAAATAGTGCTATTTTGTGATGCTCTTTTTTCAATGGCATACCTTATAGTCTTGCAGGGATGTGATTTTTGACCGCAGTCCTTATCGTCACCACTGATGGATGAATCCCGTACATATATATTGTTTCCGGCACCTGTTGATAACATAAATATTTTATTGTTACAACTCAGGACATTTCTTGTATCAAATATTCTTGCTTTTGTTTGAAGCTTTAAAAGACATCATGGAATTCACATTGGACGACACTTACAAATTGAAGACCAAGAGAATAAAAAAGCAAATCAATCGAGCGTTGAATTCATCGTCAACTTGGATTTATCTAATATTTTACATCGTCATAATTTTCTGCCACATGGAAAATGTCTGCTGAGAAGAAATATACTATATTTTTAGTACTTTTAATGTTTCATAGATATTTAACAAAGCATTGTAAGTTGTTACTGAATTCAGCAGTTTTCCAGATAGCCTTATCGGACACTCCGTTTTGTTCTTTTAATGCGCATGTATTGTGTCATTTAATAATAATTGTACAATGGTGAATTGCGCATGAAAAACAAGAATGTCAGACATATTTAACGTATACAACAAGTGTTTGATGTCGACCAGAGGTCATACAAGATCAAAGGATAACGGGATTAAAAAAATTATCATACAGGGGGGAATTTTAAGGTGCTATATGCTGTTACAATTAGGACTGATCAAACGGTCCTTCGTTTTAAGGTTCCAAGACAAGAAAGTGACCATTTTAAACCAACAATTCTCTAGTGTTTAATAAGCTCACACCCCCGTAAATTGTATATTTTCGGAAAGCCTGGATATAGGGGAACATTTTGAAGACCATAGTGTCACGATTGTTTACAGAACTATCACGTGACAGGTAATTTGCAAAACCTTTCAAAAATCGGTTTTCCCTATCTTTTGTTTTAATGCTTTGACATATGTGGCTGAAATTTGTGTGAGTGCAAGCTGTTCTATAGGTCTTCAAAAAAGTGTCTCAGAATTTTTTAAAACCTTCTTAAACAGTTTTTATGCCAGAAAAACTTCCAGAGCTGTGAATTTAACCGTAGTTGATTTCTTTAAAATTGTGCTCCAAAAAAAACTAAGCAAGATATAAAAAATCTGAGACACACTTTGGAAGAGCGTTGTGACAGCTTGCATTCCAGCACGTTTGAGTCAGATATTTTGAAGTATTGAGACAAAATATAAGGAAAACCGTTTTTTTGAAAGGTTATGCAAATTATCGTGTCACGTGATAGTTATGTAAACAATGGTGACACTGTGGTTACCAAATTGTTGCCGTATATCTAGGCTTTGAGAAAATATGTACTTTACGGGGGTTCTGAGCTTATTAACCGTTAGAGAATTGTTAGATTAAAAAGGTCAAATTTCTTGTCTTGGAACCTAAATCTATCGTGATTTCGACAATAACTTTAACATAACAACCATGAGAAAACATCACAAGACTCAGCATATTATTTTCGTATTTAAGTGTCCATG